>NW_023425409.1:495000-646715 GCF_014108245.1 Pipistrellus kuhlii
GCATTTCCAGTCTGCCTCCTTAGACCAGCCACCGAGGACAGGTCCCTTCAGGCTGGGCCCCGAGACCACGGCTCTGCCCCCCCCCCCCGAAGGACCAGGCCTGGCCTACACTGTCCCCCAGCCGGTCCCCCGCGGACCCTGGTCCCCGGAGGCCCCTGCCGTCCACCCCGCCCCTCTGCCCAATTGGGCTCCCAAATATAGCGGCCGCGGCCACAGCCGGCCAGGACACCACAGCCTGAGCGTCAGTCCTGGGCCGGGATCAGAGGGGCAGGGGCTGATTATAGGTCCCCGGGCCAAACCAGGGCCTGCCTGCCAGCCCGCGGCCCGCCCCCCGCCCGCCCGAACCACAGGCCTGGAGCAGCTGGTCCCGTCAGCACAGTGGGCAGCGGGTGGGGCCTGAGGCTGGGCCTGGCTCGCAGAGGACAGAGTCGTCTGTGTGTGGCATGGGGGTGGCAGGACAGGCTGGGACTCAGGGTAGCGTCTGTCCTCGGAACACAGCCTTCCCCCCCCCCCCCCGGGCCATTGCACAGACGGGGAAACTGAGGCCCAGAGGAGGCAGGACCCGCCGAGGTCAGACCCTCAGGAGCCTCCCGCTCCCCCTGGCCACCCCTCCCGCCTCCCAGGGCTGGGCTGTGCCTCCGGGAAGCAGGCCACATCCTGTCGGTGGCGAGCAGCCCTGCTGGGAAGTCCTCCTCAGAGTCCCACTCGCACCCGAGGCTCTGGGGCCGGGGCGGGCCCGCGCTCCTCTCGCTGGGCCCTCGCCTCGTGGCTGCCTCATGCCGCCTCCAGCCAGGGTCCGGGCAGCGGGGCAGGGACAGGGCCCGTGTGTGGGGCCTGCGTTCCCGGCACCTGGCGCGGGGCGCCCTGCGGGGTGAGGTGCGGCCTGGCCTGCTTGTGCCCGTCGGGCTCGGGTCCCCGGGACCTGCTGCCCACAGCATCTGACCTACTTCGAGGCTCTGGGCCGGGCCGGCCGCGCCGACTCGTCCGGGAAGCGTGGGCCTGCGTCCCAGCCGGGGCCCTGGCCAGGAGGGCGGGCAGGGAGGGCCGGGCGGTGGCAGCGCCTGCGGTGGGGACCAGGGCATGTGAGGAGCCAGACCCTCCTTCCCTGCCTCCGGCTCCCGGCCCCCCCCCGCCCTCCCAGCCCCCTCCCGGCCCTCCCGGCCCCCCCCCCCCCCCCGGCCCTCCGGCCCCCCTCCCGGCCCGCCCCCCTCCTCGCGGCCACCATATTCCCAGCTCCTCGAGTTGGAAGAGGCTCTGACGGGATGAGGGACATTCCTCAGCCCCTCTGAACGCTGCCGGGTCTGCCAAGCTCCCGCCCGCTGTGTGCCAGGACCTCACCCCTCCGCCCACCCTCCCGCCTGCCCTCGTCTGCAGAGCAGCGGGCAGTGCCAGCCTGGGACCCAGCAGCCCCGTCCTGGGCCCCGGCCTGGGGTCTGGGCATGTGTGTGGGTCTGGAGTCTGGGTTTCGAGTCTGGGCTTGAGGTCGGGGTCTGGCATCCGGGATTGGGAGTCTGGGTCCCTTGCGTGGGTTCTGGTCCTGAGCTCTGGGTTCTAGGCTCTAAGTTTGGGGTTCAGTTCCTGAGACTGGAGTCTGGGGTCTGGGCTTGGGGTTCCAGGTTCCAGGTCTGCATTCTGGGTTCTGGGGAGAGGTTTGGGCTCAGGATCCAAAGGCCAGTTCCTATCCCTTCAGCGCCCCCTGCTGGCTGCTAGTCATGCTGTCTTCCTGCCCAACCCACAGGTCAGCCCCAGCCCCCGGGGCAGCTGAGAGGGCTTTCTGGGCGATGGGAGTGGCTCAGAGAGCAGGCCAAGGCCGAGCTGAGGGAGTAGCAGGTGGATTAGGGTTAGGGTTAGGGTTAGGGTTAGGGTTAGGGTTAGGGTTAGGGTTAGGGTTAGGGTTAGGGATAGGGTTAGGGTTAGGGTTAGGGTTAGGGTTAGGGCTAGGGTTAGGGTTAGGGCTAGGCTTAGGGTTAGGGTTAGGGTTAGGGTTAGGGTTAGGGTTAGGGATAGCGTTACTGTTAGGGTTAGGGTTAGGGATAGGGCTAGAATTAGGACTGCGATGCTGCCCCAGGCGCCCCCTGCTCTCCCAGATCCCTTGTGGGATGGATGGGGTTTGGCAAGGGTCCTTGTCCCCTGTGGGGAGGTGGGTACATGGAGATGTTTGGGACATTTGCTCATGCAACACGTGTTGAGTGCCTACTGTGTATCCTGTTCTGTTCCAGATACACAGCTCCTGCGCAGCTGACACTCACGGGCGGACACACGTAAGAAACAGGAGCCGGCGGGCCTGGCTCGGCGGCTGAGCTTCAACCTAAGAACCGGGAAGCCATGGTTCCATTCCCAGTTAGAGCACAGGCCTGGGGTGCAGGCTCCATCCCCAGGACGGGGTGTGCAGGAGGCAGCTGATCCATGATTCTCTCTCATCATGGATATCTCTCTCTCTCTCTCCCTCTCTTCCTCTCTGAAACCAATAAAAATACAGAAACACAGTCACAAGGAAACAAGCTCCTGTTAGGGGTGCAGGGCTGGGAGGCAGGGCCGAGGGGCAGGTCCGGGGGGGACAGAAGCCGCGGGGCCGGGGCCGAAGCCGGGTCCCGGGGAGGTGAGGGGCAGGGAGCAGGGAGAACCAGGAGGAGGCAGTGTGGCCAGGCTCTCCTGCCTCTGACGGCAGGGTCCTCAGAAATCAGGCCCCGTCTTCCCAGCATCCCGTTGGCTGTGCGTGCGGTGGGGGAGGGGGCTGCGGAGAGGGCTCTGGAAGGTGGCCCGGACAGGACCACCACCAGGACACGAGCTGGAGGAGCCGAAGGGGTCGGGTCCAGGCCCCTCCCTCCCAAGCCCTGGGCTCCCAGGACCCGGGCCCTGCCCGGCTCTTGCCTGCTGGGCTGGCGTTCCTGCAGCACCTGGAGCTCTATCCGGCGGGGACCTGGGAGGGAGGTGAGAGCCAGGCCTGGTGTGGGCTGTCCTTGCTGCCCCTTCCCTGCCCACTTGCCTGCCCACCTGGCCGCCCTGCTGGCTCTTGGCCTCAGCAGCCGATCCTGCAGGCAGCCCGGGGGTGGCGTCCGGCCAGGGGTGGTGTCAGCGGTGGTTGAACGGGTCCCCTGGGTGAGCAGGAAGCTCAGTCCAAGGCCCAGCCAGCTTCCGCCTGGGGCCGGGGCTGGGGTGGAGTGGGGAGAGCTCTGTGCATGGTGTCCCGTCCGCAGGACCTCACCGCCCTGTGCACCAAGCAGAGGGACCAAGACACCCCTCTCCGTGCGGGAACCCACAGACGGAGCAAGGGTGCTGTGCGGCTCCGCTGGGCCTGAGCCGCCCACTCCTGTGCAGAACCGTGGCCGGAGGCCCTGTCTCCCGCCGGTGCTTCCCTGACGCCCATGGTGTCCAAGGGAGGGCGGTGGTGTGGCCCTGGCCGTGTGGCTCAGTGGATAGAGCGTCGGCCTGCAGATGGAAGGGTCCGGGGTTCGATTCCGGTCCAGGGCACAGAGTATGTACCTGGGTTGCAGGCTCCTCCCTGGCCCAGGTCCAGGTCGGGCACGTGCAGGAGGCAACCAGTCGATGTGTTTCTTTCACATCGATGTTTCTCTCTCTCTCCCTCTCTCTCTAAAACCAGTGGGGTGCGGACTAACAACAAAAAACAAGACAGAAGAGATGGGGAACCCTGTGTAAGCCGCGGCCCGGCCTCCATTTCCCGGGCCCTGTGTGTCCCTCCGGCCGCAGCCCCTCCTGGGGCCCCGGCTCGTCTCTGTGGCTCTCCCCGCGCCGTCCTGGTCCTCAGCCGAACAGAACATCTGGAGAAAGGGAGCGCTCGCTCCCGGCACCGGAAGCTGTCAGGGCTCCAGGAGGACACTCTGCCTCCAGATGCCGGAGGAATGTCCCGGGTCCCGTTCGGGGGGCCCCGGACTGCTGTCCCCTCCGGAGGCTGAGTGGCAGGGAGAGACGGGCCAGCATGTGGGGGGCCCTGGCAGGTCCTCCTTCGGCTCCAGCCCCAGCCCACACCCAGCGCGGTCCCCGGGGTCTGGGGGGGAAGGGGGACGCTGCCTCTGAAGTTTCTGTCAAAGGCTCCAGGCACTAAAAATAACGGGCCGCCCTCCTCCCCCGCCTGCCCCCCCGCCTCCCCCGCCTGTCCCCCTCCCCCGGCACCCCCCTCCTGACACGGGCAGGGATGGGCCCAATGTGTTTGCAAGCTGTCCCTGCTCCCCGCTGTGTGCGGGAGGCCCCGGCCGCCTTGGCCCCCCCCTCCCGCGTGGCCAGCCCTGGTCTCTGTCTGCCGGCTCCCAGGGCTGGGCCCTCCAGGGTGGGGGTGAGGCGGGACCTAGGGGTGAGCTCTGGCTGGGGGTGAGGGGGCTCTGGCTGGGCAAACCTCACCCCCACCGGGTCCCTCAGAGAGGCGGCCGTCCAGGTCCCCCCAAAGGCTGGCGGAGGGAAACGGGGGGCCTGGAGCGGCGCCCGGCACACCAGGCAGAGGGGCACCCGGCCCGGGGTCGGTGGGGAGCAGGCATGTGGCACGTGGGGGATCTGTGGCGGGGGCTGTGGGAGAGGCAACGAGAGTGAGGGTGAGACGGAGGGAGAAATGGCCTCCGGGCTGGTGTGCTGAGCTGGAGGCTGGGTGCGCCAGGCTCGCCCTCCAGACAGGCGCCCAGACTTCGGCCTCCTGGGTGCTGTTCCCGAGCCCTAAGGCTCACGGCTGCGGCTGCAGCTGCCTGAGAGCCGAGACCCTCACACGCGGACACACGGACACGCGGACACAGAGATACACAGACAAGTACACGCGGACACGCGGACACGCGGACACAGACAAGCACACAGACACACGGACACACAGGCACACAGACAAGCACACACAGAGACGGCAGGGTGCACACAGAACACACCTCTCCAGACACCCAGGAAACACGCACAGACCCCCATGGGCACACAGAGCCCCCCCAACACACCCAGGCCCCAGACAGCCCCCCTCTGTGCGGGTGCAGGCGGACACCTGGGGATTCAGTGCACAGGTGGGAAGTTGAGCTGGAGAGGGGCCTCAGGTGATTGAGTCCTCCTGCACCCAGCACCCAGCACCCAGTGCACAGCCCCCGGCACACACTCAGCCAGCCTCTGCTGAACGCGGGCCTGGCTGGCCTGGCGTGCTCTCAGGGTGCTGAGCACAGCCTCTGCCCTCCCCTCCCCCCCAACAGGTGACAGCCCTCCCTCTCCCTCCCTCGCTCCTGAGCCTGAACAATGCCTTCCCAGGCCCCAAAATAGCCCCTGCGGCCAGTGTCCTTTTATGGCCCTGTCCCCATTGTGCACGGGGGCTGGGGGAGGTGCCCAGGCCAGATAAAGGCCAAGGGCAGGCGGTGCCCCACCCGACCTCGACCTGGCTCTCTGCTCCCTCCTCTCCTCGTCCGTCCGTCCTCCGTCCGTGCTCACGGCCCCATGGCCCCCAAAAAGCCAGAGCCCAAGAAGGAAGAGGCCAAGGCGGCCCCCAAGGCCGCGGCTCCGGCCGCCGCCCCGGCTCCCGCGGCCCCGCAGCCCGAGCCCCCCAAGGAGAACGAGTTTGATGCCTCCAAGGTCAAGGTGGGTGTGGGGCCGGGCTCTGGCAGGGAGGACAGGGAGGGAACTGGATCCAGAGCAGACGGACCAGGATAGGCGACTCAGAAAGTGGGCAGGAGCTGATGCTGGAAGCTTCCGCAGACAGCCCTGGGCTTCGGGCTCAGGCAGGCGTGGCGGGCAGGAGGGGGAAGCCAGCGGGAGGGCCCAGTGCCCTTGTTGGTGGTTTAGAACCTGTCTCCCCTGGGCCTCGCTCACATCCTTGGTCCCTGGAGCCCCCCCCCCCCCGCCCCCTGCAGCAGGCAGCCCTGGGGGGGGGGGGCAGAGGAAGCCAGGCCCCCAGGCTGGGCCACACTCACCTCCAGTGGCTGAGCCCAGAGCTGCGAGGGCCTCAGCTCCGAGGCGGGGACTGGGAGGCGGGAAGCTCAGCTCACGGTGTGACCAGTGGTCCCAGGAGCCCTCGGGGCTGGAGGCTCTCAGAGGCTAAACTTGGAGGAGCAGCCGCGACTCTCACCTGTGGCCTCCGCACAGCGGCACGCACCCTGCACCTGCCCCTCCCTGCGCTCTGCCTCCTGGATGCCTCCCAGCCCTTGCCCGGCTGCCGGCTGAGGCAGAGGCCGGTGCCCTGGCCCCCCAGGCCCTCGGCCCCTCGGCCCCCGGACCCCCAGGCCCTCGGCCCCTCGGCCCCCGGCCCCCCGGTCCCCCGGCCCCCAGGCCCTCGGCCCCCCGCCCCCCAGGCCCTCGGCCCTCGGCCCCCCAGGCCCCCGGCCCCCCCGGCCCTCGGCCCTCGGCCCCCGGCCCCCCGGCCCCCTTGGCCCCCAGCCCTCGGCCCCCGGCACACGCCCTCGGCGGAGGCCGCGGTGCGGAGCCCCTGCTCTGGGCCTGTTGCTCAGCGGAGGGCGGCAGCCTCCTCGCAGTGCTGGGCGCTTCCACAGCCTGCGCCCTGTTGGCTCCTGACCCCCGGTCCCCTCGGTGCTGGTGTGTCCAAACCCCTGGTAGGGTCACCTGGACCCAGGTGCCTCGGATCCGGGGTTGGCACACGCCCCTCTCCAGGAGGGAACAGGGAGGCCCTGTGTGCCCTTGACCCACCTCGGGCTGGTGAGGGGCTGGTGAGGGGCTGGTGAGGGGTGTTGGGGGGTGGTGAGGGGTGTTGGGGGCTGGTGAGGGGCTGGTGAGGGGCTGGTGAGGGGTGTTGGGGGGTGGTGAGGGGTGTTGGGGGGTGGTGAGGGGTGTTGGGGGGTGGTGGGGGGTGGTGGGGGGTGGTGGGAGGTGGTGAGGGGCTGGTGAGGGGCTGGTGAGGGGTGTTGGGGGGTGTTGGGGGGTGGTGAGGGGTGTTGGGGGCTGGTGAGGGGTGTTGGGGGGTGGTGAGGGGTGTTGAGGGGTGTTGGGGGCTGGTGAGGGGTGTTGGGGACTGGTGAGGGGTGTTGGGGGGTGGTGAGGGGCTGGTGAGGGGCTGGTGAGGGGTGTTGGGGGGTGGTGAGGGGTGTTGAGGGGTGTTGGGGGGTGTTGGGGGGTGTTAAGGGGTGGTGGGGAGGTGTGGAGGTGTGGAGGTGGGGTGGTGGAGGTGGCCTCCTCAGCAGGGTCCTGGGGAGAGCTGCAGGGCCTGGGGGCAGGGCACTCCCCTCACTGCCTGCTCTGTGGGGGTTGGTGGGGCCCCGAGGGAGCAGCAGGGGGGGAGGTGCCCCTCTTGATCCCCTCCCCCAAGCTCCTTTCCCTCCTGTGACCTTGACTTTGGGGCAGTGACTGAGGGATAAAAATAGCCCTGGTATCGGTGAGGAGGGGGAGACCAGGAGGAGAGCGGGTTCCAGGAGGCCTCTGGCCTCAGGCGCCCCAATGCTGCCTCAGCAGCTCCCCTGGCTGGGCTGCATGTGTGTGTGTGTGTGGGGGGGGGGGCTGCCCTGCCCTCGAGGGGGGTGCAGGGCCCAGTGTAGGCAGGGCCACGCGAGCGGCAGTGCCCAGCCTGAGGGCTCTGAGGGACAGACACACACACACACGTGAACACACACACGTGAATGCACACACGTGAATGCACACGAAAACACACACACACACACACACCCTGTGGAGATGAGCCCGTCACACTCTTGTGGCGCGTCCTGCCTCCTGGAGGCTGGGGTGGGAATGGGGACAGGGTGGACGGCTGAGGGCTGAGGCCTGCGTCTGGCCCCGCTCTCTGAGGCATCTTTGGGGTCTGCCTTCATTTTGGGGTCTCCTTCCAGATCGAGTTCACCCCAGAGCAGATTGAAGGTGAGTGGAGTGTGACCCTGGGCTGCAGGGTGGGGCTGGGCCCGTCGGAGAGTCCTGGGGGTGAGGGGGGTCTGGCTGGGGGGTGAGGGGGCTCTGGCTGGGGGGGTGAGGGGGCTCTGGCTGGGGGGTGAGGGGGCTCTGGCTGGGGGGTGAGGGGGCTCTGGCCAGGGGTCACAGTCCACATTCTCACAGAGTTCAAGGAGGCCTTCATGCTGTTCGACCGCACGCCGAAGTGCGAGATGAAGATCACGTACGGCCAGTGCGGGGACGTGCTGCGGGCGCTGGGCCAGAACCCCACGCAGGCCGAGGTGCTCCGTGTGCTGGGGAAGCCCAAGCAGGAAGGTTGGTCCCTCGAGAGCGCCGAGGGCTGCCACGTGGGGCCACGGGAACCTGCTGTGCCCTGTGCTCTGCCGTCCAGCCGGGGACAGGCGGCTCCGGGGAGCTGACAGGTCGTGAGGAGCGCTGGCCGCTGCCCAGCCCCTGGGGGAGGCCCCCCCACCCGACCTCCAGGGCTGACCACGTGCAGACCAGGTTCCCTCTGCCCCCCCCGAACCCCGCTTCTCCCTCTGCCCCCTTGGACCCCGCTTCTCCCTCTGCCCCCCCGAACCCCGCTTCTCCCTCTGCCCCCACCAGACCCCATCATCTCCCTCTGCCCCCCCCCCACCCAGGCCCTGGCATCTCGGTGAGGGTGGTGAGGGTGGTGAGGGTGGTGAGGGGTGGGTTAGGCCGGTTTCCCTGGCCACCGAGACCAGGAGGGCGGCCTGCTTGGCCCCAGGAGGCTGGGTCCGGTCCCAGGGCGGCCACCGCGGGCTCAGCTCGCCTGGCCCGTCGCAGGGCAGGGCGGGGGGTGGGGGTGGAGGAGGAGGTGGCACAGGAAGGACTGCTTCCCCGAAGGAGGCAGGTGCCGGGCGGGCGGGCGGGCGAGCCTCCTGGGGAACGGGCTGCGGGAAGATGCCTGTCGGGGTGCCTGAGGCGCCTGGGGGGCGGGGGCGGGGCCTGCTGGCACGGCCTCTCTCCGCAGACCTGAGCACCAAGATGATGGACTTCGACACGTTCCTGCCCATGCTGCAGCACATCGCTACCAACAAGGACACGGGCACCTACGAGGACTTCGTGGAGGGGCTGCGTGTCTTCGACAAGGAGGGCAACGGCACCGTCATGGGCGCCGAGCTGCGGCACGTGCTGGCCACGCTGGGTGAGGCGCCCCAGGGCGGCAACAGCAACGGGGGGCCCTCAGGGGGTGGGAGCAGCTCTGGGCCGGACAGGGCGACATGGCCCCAGGAGCTCCGCTCGAGTAAGACCCAGAGCCACGTCCCCTGGTGGCCGCGCAGATCCCGGGCCTGCTCAGGGCCTCCCGACCCCTGCCAGGTGCCTCCCCTGGCACAGACTTTCCTGCAGCACATGCTTCTTGAGCACCCACTGTGCGCCCAGACCTGAGCCGGACTCTGGGGTGTGTGTACGTGTGTGCTAGTCTGTGCGTCGGTGTGAGTGTGAGAGTGTGTATATGTATACGTGTGTGAGTATGGGTATCTACTCGTGTACGTGTGCATATCTATGTATATGAGTGTGTGTGCACACATGCATGTATGTGTGTGCACACGTGTATGTGTATCTATTCGTGTACGTGTGTATCTGCGCATGTGTGTTTGTAAGTATGTGTGTGCATATGTGTGTACATGTGTGCCAGTGTGAATGCACACGTGCGTGTGTGTATGTGTGTATCTGTGTGGCTGGGCGTGGGAGAAGCTGAGTTGGCATTCCAGGGTGGCAGCAGCATGGCACACACGAAAGCACGGGGCAGTCACCCTGCTCCCCGGACCAGGCTGTACCCCCAGCCTCGTGGGGACACGGGGGGTGCTCGGCGACTTTAGGGGCAGAGCCAGGCGGGAACCGGGCACCCAGGCCCTGCCCTTCCTGCCTGGTCGCCGATTCTCTGGACTCGGAGGCCGGGGTTGCGCCAAGGCCTGGGGCAAGGGCAGTGCCACCGGGCACAGGGGAGGCAGAGCCGCAGCAGGCTCACGTCCTCCCTCCCCGCCCACACGCTGACCCTGCCGCCCCCAGGCGAGCGGCTGACCGAGGACGAGGTGGAGAAGCTGATGGCCGGGCAGGAGGACTCCAACGGCTGCATCAACTACGAAGGTGGGCGCAGGGGGGCTCGGGGGCCGGGGCCGGGCTGCCCGGGCCGAGCCTCCTCCTCCTCCTTCCTCCTTCCTCCAGCGTTCGTGAAGCACATCATGGCCAGCTGAGCCTGCCCAGCTGAGCCTGCCAGGTGAGCCTGCCCAGGGGAGCTCAGTCCTACTGCCCTGCTGGCCACAGCCTGTGTCCGCCTCCCATGGCACCAACTCCACTCCCAGCCCACACCCTGCTGCCTGGCTCGGCTCCGTCACCGACGCTGTGCCCTTTGCCCTTTGCCCTCAGGGAGCCCGGGGCCCTGCTGGGACGGCACGTGATGCTGGCATCGGCAGGAGCTGCCGGAAGGAGGGCCCATGGAGGCCGCACCAGCTCTGCAGCACCCCGGACCCCTCCGTCTGCCCAGCCGCACGCACCTGTCTGTCCCCACGCCCTAGGGCCTGAATAAATGCCTTCGTCCTCCTTCCCTGCCTCTGGCCTTCCTCCCTCTCTCCCTCTCGTTGGTCCTCCCTCTGGTTGGCTGCTCTGAATGCTGTGGGCAGCGAGCCCTGGACACAGAAAGGGAGTCCTGCTCACAGACCCAAACCCCCACCGAACCATCTCCTGTGCTGTGAGCCTGCCCCTGGCTCTGGGGGAGGAGCAGGGCGGACCCGGAAGAGTCCTGGGTGCCCCTGGGTGCCCCTGGCTCTGTGCCCGCCAGAGCACTGTCTGAGCTTCCGGTCCGTAACTGGGCCTGAGGGCCCCGGCCACCATGACACAGGCCGAGAGCGGCCTCGCCTGCCAGTGGGGAGCGCAGGGCAGAGCTGACCGTGCCTGGCTGCCAGGACTGAAGAGGCCTGAGGCCCCTTCCTGACTTGGGTGGGGAAACCGAGGCACTGCCTGAGGTGTGGCTCCGGCCAGAGGAGAGGGTCTACTGTGAGCTCTCAGCCCTGGGCTTCTCAGGGGAAGACGAGCGTGCAGGCCCCAAGTGTGCAGTGACGGTGTGTGTGTGAGTATGTGTGTGAGTGTGTGTGTGTGAGTGTGAGTATGTGTGTGAGTGTGAGTATGTGTGTGTGTGTGTGAGAGTGAGTGTGTGTGAGTATGTGTGTGTGTGTGTGTGAGAGTGAGTGTGTGTGAGTGTGTGTGTGTGTGTGTGAGTATGTGTGTGAGTGTGAGTATGTGTGTGTGTGTGTGAGAGTGAGTGTGTGAGTGTGTGTGTATGAGAGAGAGCGCGAGAGAGGGCTGGGGCGGGAGAGAGGGAGAGAGTTGGGAGGTGTTGACATGTTAGACCATGAGGTCAGTGATTATCTGAGAAGCTCATAGTTGGGCAAAAACGTAAGAGGAGATGCCACCAGAAGCCATGGAGAATTCCTGTAACTCAACAAAACCAGCACCCGATTGAGAACGGGTGGAGGATGGAAGCAGGCTTTCTCCGAAGAAGATGCACAAACAGCCCGTCACGTGATGACGCCTCTAATCACTAGGAAAATGCAAATTAAACTACGATGAGATGACACTTCTCACCCCTGGGATGGCTAGCCCGTGTGCCATGCCCCCCAGAACAAAACACAAAAAAACAAAAAACCCCACACAAAAAAATCCCCCTGCTGCCACCATTAGGAAACCCGGAGCCCTGGGCATCGCTGAGGGGTGCAGCTGCTGTGGGAACAGTGGAGTTCCCCCAAACGGAAGAGGAATCGCCATGTGACCCCGCAGTCCCACTGCTCGGCTCTCACCGAGGACGGGCAGCAGCCGGAGATGTCACACTGTCCCCCGGCGTCACTCCGGTGCCCTCGGCAGTGCGGGGTCACCACAGGCGGTCTGTTCGTACCATGGCCGTCAGCCCTGCAGAGGGCAGGGAGTCCGACACGTGCTGTCATGGATGAACTGGAGGGTACCCCGCTAAGTGAAACAAGCCAGGCCCGGAAGGGCCAGTTCCTGGATGATCCCACTTCTCTAATTCATAGAGACGGAAACAGGGTGTGGCTGCCGGGGGCTGGGGAGCGGGGCCGGCGTCTTGTTAAGAAAACGAAATGACTGAGGAGAGTCGGTGTCCTGGGTGGGCTTCCCAGAAGCCGAGCTGAGGCGCAGCCTGAATGCAGACGTCCCCAGGGAGGGCACCCCAAGTGGGGAGGGCAGCTGGGAGGGAGGGAGCCGAACAGGTGCCGGAGCGGGCGGCGTGTGAGCAGTGGAGCTGGGAGACGGCTGTCTGCCCTCCACTGCGTGGCGGTGCATTTCCGTGTGCGCACCTGCGTCCACAGGAAGCCCGTGCGTGTGCCTGCCCACGTGTGTATGCGCGTGCCATCTGTCTGTGCGTGCACACGTGTGTTATCTCTGTGTGTGCGTGCATGTGTCTGGTCGCCTGTCTGAGTGGGGACGTGCCGGGGACTCTGCCGAGTCAGCGCTGTGCTGAGCTGCGGCACTGCCAGCCGGGCTGCGGCCTCCCCGCAGTTGCATAAACACGCCCGCTCCCCTCAAGCAGGGAGGTCCAGCCTGTGGCCATGTGGCTGGCGAAGGCGATGGGAGTGGCCAGGGCTTGTCCTGCTGCCAGCCTGGGCCCTCCACACCCAAAGTGCCAGGTCAGTGTCCTGTGAGTGGGGGGTTGTCCGGGTCTCCCCACGCTGCCCTCCCCCATCTGGCCTGGAGCCTGATCTCTGAGGGGCGCAGGAGACAGGGATAGCCACCTCGCGGGGCCTGGGCCAGCAGGCCCAGCAGCCAGAGGGTCCGTGGGGCAGCCAGGGGGCAGGGCCCAAGAACAGGGTTCGGCCTCAGGACCCCAGAACCAACATGAGGCCCCTCCCCCGCTCTCGGCAGCGGCCACCCTGCCATGGGCCCCTCAGTGGCACCGGTCCCTGCCCGGACGGGGGTCAGAGAGCAGGGAGCCCAGAAGCCAGAAATGCAGCCGAGGCAGAAGGAAGTCAGAGGGGCTGGGAGAAATCAGTGTTGGAGGGACAGCTTGCCAGGCCACCAGAGGACAGAAATCAGACCGCAGGCAGGAGAAGTCGGACCTGGGGCTCGGAGCCCCGCTGCAGAGCGGCGGGCAAAACACCGATAAAGATCTTTACTTTAAACATATATTTTATTGATTTGAGAGAGTAAGAGTGAGAGTGAGAGAGAGAAACATCGATTGGCTGCCTCCTGCACGCCCCCTACTGGGGATCAAGCCCCCAACCCGGGTGTGTGCCCTGACTGGGGATCAAACCATGACCTGGCTCGTGGGCCTTCGTCAACCACTGAGCCACGCCAGCCGGGCTGGCAAAGATCTTAAGAGAAACCAGGGGCTGGAGTAAAAAGGTCCAAGCAATGGGTGTATGACATGAGAGGGGGCGTGGAGATTGGGGGGGGGGGGAGGCAAAGACATTGGGCCTCAGTGTGACAGCAGCTCTCCTGCTGCATAAGTGGGTGCTGGGCGGAGGGGAGGAGGTGGTGCAGGGGCCAGCTCCGCTGTGGGTCCTCAGGCCTGGGGGGGGCGGGAGGAAGAGCCGCCTGGTCCAGGGCACCGCACCCCAGGGCACACTGATCCAGGCACCTCAGAGAGCAGCAGGGAAACCCGGGGACGGTGAACTGCGTGACCCAGCAGAGCCCCCTGCGGCTCTCCCAGTCCCCTCCATAGGCCCAGGCCCAGGCCCGCCTGCACCGAGTTTGGGGTTACTTGTTCCTGCCTCCCAAAGCCACACAATCCTGGTTTGCTCAGATGCTGACAGAGCACAGCTGGAATGTGGACACACACACACACACACACACACACACACACACACACTTCCCGGGACCGCCCAGCAGGCCCCTCTGGTCTCAGCCGCCAGGGCCCTGGGACGGGGCGGGGCCTAGAAGGTCAGGGCTGGCTCTCTGCCCCAGCCTGGCTGAGGACGCCCGAGGTGCCACCATTTTCTCCCCATCTTGCTCCTTCCTCTGTCCTATGGGGTCCAGGCAGGTCCTGATGGACTAAGGCCTCAGTGAGAATGGCTGCATCAGAGCGCTCTCTGGAGGGCTAGGGCAGGGTCTGCAGATCCTGAGGTGGGGCGATTGCCCCCTGAGAAGTCTGAGGTCCAGGCCAACTTGCTGACGTTTATACTTCGGTCAAGCTGACCACGGTCACCCTTTCCCTCACATAGTTCTGTACCAGGTCCGGAGGCCTCTGCCTTTCCTCCCCTCTGACCCTCTTTCCTCTCGCTCCCCCTGGTCTGTTCCCCTCCCCCCAGGCTGCATTTCTACTCCCCTCTGGAATAGCACCATCAGCTCCCAGGTCACTGGGATGGGTGTGCAGCAGAGGCGAGCCGATTCCCCGGGAAGGCTGGCAGAGACGGGGAGCACGTGGGCACCCCAAGGCCCAGCCAGCCTGAGCCGAGGAGGAGGAAGGCCCGGTGTGTTTCCTGGAGGTCTCCCTGCATCGTCAGGGACTGCCTGTCTCTCCTGAGGTCTCACCCCGCCTGCTTTACTTTGTTTCTGCCTTGAGAACATCCTTTGTTTACACAACCATGTGGGGTAGCTGGTGGTGGCTGTTTCCCGTGGCTTTATCTGGCAAAATAAGACCTGACAAGTCGATTTTTAAGTTTGGAGGAAATTTCAGTTTGTTGCAATCAACATCTTCCCAAGCCCTTGAATGGGGCATGTCCTTCCCAGGCCAAAGGCTCCTCTGAATCACCCATTCATCCCTTCTTCCCTTCCTCCCCCCATCTGTCCATCCATCCATCCCTCTGTCCATCCATCCATCCATCCATCCATCTGTCCATCCATCCAGGCAGCCATCCCTCCCTCCCTCTGTCCATCCCTCTGTCCATCAATCACCCATCCATCCATCCATCCATCCATCCAGGCATCCATCCATCCATCCATCCATCCATGCAGGAATCCATCCATCTGTCCATCCATCCATCCATCCATCCATCCATCCATCCATCCATCCATATTTAGGCAGCCTCCATCCCTTCATCTGTCCATCCATCTGTCCACCCATCCATCACCCATCATCCATTCATCCCTCTAACTGTCCATCCAGCCACTCATCCAGCCATTGTGCGGTGCCAGGACACTGCAGTGACCCGTCCAGGCTAGGCTGGCCCAGCTCCCAGTCCTCTGTCTGTGTGCCTCGGCCTGTGCTTCCAGACCTGCCTAGCTGATCCTGAGTGAGTAAGGAGGGCCCCTCATCCATTTATCTGCAGTGGGCACAGCCTGCCAGCCCCAGACTCTGCCCTTGAAGTGGGGCAGGAAGGGGCCTCCAACCCCTGGGCTGGCATCTTCCCCAGGGCACATCTGACCAGCCGCTCCCTACCTACCGGCTGCACACCTCCAACGGCAGGGAGCACCCTTGGTGGGGCGGCTCTCTAATGTCAGACAGACATCTGCTGGCGCCAGTCTAGTTCCCCAAACTCCAGAACTGTTCCCCCGTGTGGTCCCCTCGGCTGACCCAGCCCCGCTGTTTCCTAGGAGGGCCGTGCCCTAGTAAAGCCACAGACACCATTGGGGGCTCTGTTTGTTAGGGCCCTGAGCAGGGTGGGACCCCGAGAACTGACCTAGCATCTGCTCACCCGTGTGGAGGGGCCTGAGGGCAAGGAAGGCGTGTCGTGGAGGTGAGGGGGCACCAAGGGCCCAGGGCGGAGGAAGCAAGTTCAGGGTCGCCTGAGAGCGGAGGCCGTGCAGGTGCCTGGTCCGGCCTGTCTCCCTCCGGGCCGGGCGAAAGGGCGGGGCCTCTGGGCTCAGAGCCGTGGAAGGGCCCTAGACTCAGCTTTGGGCCGGGGGAGGCAATAGCTGCTATAAAACGTGGGGAATAATAAAGCAGGAATGTCTGAGCTCAGGGGAAAAATACCCCCGGGCCTCCACCCTGCGAGTGCAAGGCATTAAGGGAGGCATGTTTCACGGGGGTGGGAGGTCCCTAATGAGAAACAGGGTCCCTGGCGGGCTGCTGGGAGCCGGGGTTTGGGGCCAGTGACTTAACCCTGTGGGGTACCCTCACGCCCAGAGGTGTCCTCTCCATCTTCCTCTGCCCGTATGAGTGAGGGGTGGGGATGCCGTCCGCCTTCATGCTAACCGGACCCTAAAGGCCAGGGACAGGAGGAAGTGTGGCTGCCTGGGGGGGCAGGGGCAGAGAGATAGCTCCTTACCCTCACCCTTCCTCTGCAGTTACTGATCACCCTCTGGGTGGGCGCCTCCTGCTTTCGGAATGATGGCAACGCTGCCCCATGCTGACGGGTTCAACTTGCAGTCCTGGCCATGGAGCCCGGGGCCCAAGCCCCCTCCTGCCGGCCTCCCGTCTCCACTGCCCCTTCCCTTCCTCTGCCCCTCCTTCTGCCCCAGGTAGTGTCACCTTCCTTCCACCCCTATGATTCCCTACTCCCCCCCCCCCCCCCCATTTCCCTGGGGCTTGTACATCTGGGTCCAGCCCCGTCCTTCCAGTCCACCGGTCTGGGGGACCTGGTTTTTTTTTCCACCTCCCCGCACCTGTTATCTCTCCCTCCCCAGAAAATCTAAGGTTCCCCCGACAAGACCTCACTCTCAGGCCTTCACTCATGCTGTTCGCTCTCTCTTATCTGCCTGGTGGACTCCCATTAATTTACCCCAAAGCCCACCCGCCCCAGAGGGGACAGGGAACAGAGGGCGGGTGAGTGATGAAACTGTCAGCAAAAGGGCAAAGGCCCAGCAGGGGCGGAGACAGGTGGGCCCCCAGCTTCTGCTGCTTGAGGCAGGGCTCCCACTTTATTTTTAAGAAGTCTGGGCTGGGCCTTGCAGCTCCTAGAACTATTATCTCCACCCACTTTAATTAAAACCATTGTTTTCCAAGCACATGTTAATTAAAAAGCAAACATGTTTTGCTAAGTAATTTGGAGGCTCTGGTTATGCAAACCAGTCACTCCAGTTAAAACCCCTCCCCAGCCCGCCCCAGTGCGGGAGCTGCTGCCCCCGGAGGCCAGGCGGGCGGCAGGGCCCATGCCTTCGGAAGGAGCACTCCCGGGAGCTGCCAGGGCCCGCGGGCCTCTCCGTCTCCCCCGTTGGTATGCCGTGGGGACGTGAGGCCTCGGTTCCTAGCAAGCCCAGCTCTGCCCCCGCGGGCGCTGGGCCCTGGGAGTATCCTGGTCAGGAAGGGCGAGGCCCTCACAAGCCCCCGCTGCAGGCGGCTGTGTCTCAGCCCAGCAGCTGTGGGTGAGGAGGGTGGGCATGTCAGAAAGGCCGGGGGTTCTGAGGGGCCAGGGCCGCCTCCCCGAGGCCCCCGAGGGCGGCCGGAGCCGTGCTGCAGAGGTGAGGGTCTGAAGGGAGGACTAGCGCGATGGGTGGGGGAGCCCTGGGTGCTCAGAGGTCCCTGCTCCAGCCACAGCTCTCCCCCACCCCCCTACCTCCCACCCTGGGTTCCATGTCTGGCGGTGCCCACAGTGCCATGTCCCAACTCTGGCTCCTGGCCCTGGGAGTCCTGGGGCCTCTGAGGCCCTTCATACCCTGGGCAGCACCCACAGGGCCCCCTGCAGGAGCCAGAGCCTCGAGGAGGTGGGGTACAGCCCCTCCGGTGCCCGCCTCTGGCAGGGGTGCAGGCATCTCCCCAAGGAGCCTCTCCCAGCCCTGCCATCACCCGCTCCTGACTCCGAGGCACTAAGAGGAGTGTCCCCTCACACGTCTATCGGTGTGTGTCCCCAGGTGTGAGTCTGTCTGTCTTCCTATGTGGTCTGTGTGTGTTAGCCATGACCCGGGTGTGAAGGGGTCCCTTCTTTCTTTTTTAAAATATTTTTTGTTGATTTTAGAGCGAGGAAAGGAGAGGGAGAGAGATAGAAACATCAGCGAGAGTGCACCATGGATCAGCATGCCCCACCATGGGGACTGAGCCCCAAACCCAGGAACCAAACATAACTTCCTGGTCCATAGGCAGATGCTCAACCACTGAGCCACCTGGCCGCTCTTCTTCCCTTCTACAGGAGGGGTGCCCACGCCCTGAGGAATGGGGGTGGGACCAGGGAGCTAGGTTTGTGCAGGGGGTGGGCGGCGGGCAGTGTTGGGGCCCTGAGGAACACACGTGGAGACCAGGCTCCGGGTCAGGAGCCCCAGCCCAGCCTCTCCCTCCCTGCACGTGCCTTCTTTCCTGTGAAATGAGTGTGCTGGGATGTGTGCAATCATCACACGCACGTTCCCCGTGGGGACACGCACACCCTCCAGCCAGGACCCACCGGGACTGGGCGACGCGGGCGGCGCGGCTCCCAGCTCAGCGCGCTCCGGGCGGCCGCCCGTCACACCCACCCGGGGGAGGCGCTTCCGTGCTCGGTCCTCACGAAGCCTCAGGGGCGGCCGGGATGAGCTCACGCCGCCGCCGCCGCAGGCCGCCCTCCGCCCCTAACGCGCTCCAGATGCGCGGCCGCAGCCCGGGCTGCCGGCTCTCGGGCGCCCCCTGCAGGCGGCGGCGGGCAGCTCGGGGCGGGGCCTGGGCCAAGCCGCCGGGAAGGGGTGGGGCCTCGCCGCAAGCCCCGCCCAGTTAGTAAGCCCCGCCCAGGCCCTCCGGAAGCCCCCTCCCGCCCGGCGCGCGGCTTCCAGGCCACGGGCCGCGCCTCCCTGTGGCTCACTCCCCGCGCTGGTGGCGGCCCCGCGGGCTGCGCTGGCCGGGACGGCGGGCCCCGTCTCCCACCATCTCCCTCCCCGCGCCGCCCCGGCCTGGTCTCCCCGGCGCCCGCACCCACGGCCAGGTGCTGCAGCGCAGCCTGGCGCCGGCGGCCCGGCCAGGCCCCGCTCTGTCCTCTCGGAACAAACGCCCGGTTCTCCCGGGAGGGCAGGGGCCGGGCCCCGGCTGCTTCCAATCAGGAGCTGGTATTTCCCCGAAGTCGCGGCCAGGGCTGACCTCACCGGAGGCCGGCGGGCCCGGGGCCGGGCGGCCCCCGAGAGCCCCGCCGCCCGCCTCGCGGAGCGCGGAGCGCAAGGGCCGGCGTCCCTGCCGCTCAGCTGCGGCGCCTCCGGACCTGCCCGTCCGTCCGTCCGCCCGCTGTGCCCGCCCCTGGTCTGCCCGCCCAGGCCCAGGCCCAGGCCCGCTGTGGCTTCCTTCTCGCGGGCTGGGCTGCTGGGCGCGAGGAGCAGCGAGGGGAGCACGCGGCCGGACAGTGATTTCCAGGGGCGACGGGGGGTCGGGGGGCGCACGGAGGGAGGGCCGGTCTGGCTGGGCTTCCTGGCGGCCGGCGGTGGACACTCTGGACTGGAAGGTTTTGTTTGTTCGCCTGGAGCCTGCACTTCCCAGATGCTGAGGTCCCTCCTGAAGGAACAGTAACAGCCGAATCCCAATTGAGCACGGCCTGTGCCGGGCAATGCTCTAAGCACTGAGGGCATAGCCCATTCTCTACTCACCACAATTGATTCATTCACTCATTCATTCATTCATCCATCCATTCCTCCCCGCGGCAGGAACCAGAGAGGCTGGAGCCCTGCAGTCAGGGGGTGGGGGTCATAGGCACCTGGGCGCACTCCAGGGTAATGCTGACAATACAAGTTCCTTCGAGTTGTTCACACCTGGCACCCACATGAGCTGTTAAACACATCACAACCCTCCAGCGTAGACATCAGACCTTTTACAGGTGTGGTGAGGATCGAGGATACTAGTTCAAGTGCTCCCGGGAATCCCTGCAGGACCTCTGGGTCAGAGTCTGCCCTCTGCACCAGGCTGCCCCCCTGAGGAAGGGCATTTGAGCCGGTATTGCAGGACAGGTGTTTGGAGCTCTCGGAAAGAGAACAGCTAGTTCTAGGGAGAGGGAACAGCACGTACAATGGCTCAGAGGTTTGGGGGGACTTATCATGTTTGAAGAACCTATTGCAGTCTGGGGCAATGAGGGGTCAGCTATGGCAGAGGAGGGGGTTGGCGTTAGGATCGCTGTGCCACGGTTCTAGGTCCCGGCCAGGCAGGCCTGCAGGGCAGTGAGGCAGGAGAAGGAGGCGCGCTTTGCGATGAAGTGCTGACTGCCTGCCTGAGAGGGTGAGGGGAGGCCGAGTGTTTCTGGCTGAGCTGGCCAGTGGTGGGGCCGCCACAGCAGCTTGGAAAGGACAGGAAGAGTTGTGTGTGACGTGGGGGTGTCGGGGTGTCCGGGAGTGGAGCTTACCCCGTGGAGGGCGCTGGCTCTAAGGGTTAGGACCTCGGGAGAAACTCTAGGCAAATGAAAGGATCTGGGGGCTACCATCAGAGGTGATATTCCCAATATTTAACAACCACTGTGGTTTGGGAAGCGACCAGTTATAATATCCTTGGATGACATTAGAGTTTTCCTATTAACTTTCCAGTTCTCATATGCACAGAACCCTGGGCTGGTGGGAGCCTGGGGAAAGCCTCCCGCACAGCCTGCCCGGTGTCATGCAGTGCGAAGAGACAGGGAGAGAGAGAAACATCCATGAAGAGCGAGAATCACTGATTGGCTGCCTCCTGCATGCCCCACACTGGGGATGGAGCCCGCAACCTGGGAATCAAACCATGACCTCCTGGTTCATATAATAGACTGATGCTCAATCACTGAGCCACACTGGCCAGGGCCTACCCTCAGCTCTGGATGGGGAGAACTACAAAGCACCGTGGCCATTCATGTGCGTGTGACCCAGAGGACTTATTTTGTCACATGCCTTTGGCCAGTTAGGCAATATGCTCACAGGTTCCAGGACTAGAATGTGGACACCTTTGGGAGGCCATTCTTCTGTCTCCTCCAGGGCTTTTCCAGATGTTGGCCACAGTAGGGCCTGTTGTCTGTGAGGAATACACTTCAGGACCCCAGGAGATGCGTGAAACAGCAATAGTAGCGAACCCTGTACATACAGCTGGCCCCTGAAACACGGCTTCAAACTGCACAGGTCCACCGATACACAGATTGTTTTCAATAAATATACACAGTCCTGAAAATTTATTTTCTCTTCCTTCTGATTGTCTTTAAAACGTTCTCTTCCCTCTAGTTTATTTTATTGTATGAATACATTACATAATACCTATAATATACAAAATCCATGTTAATCAACTGTTTCTGTGATCAGCAAGGTTAGCCACCACAGTAGGCTATTGGTAGGTAAGTTATAGGTGGACTTCCAACTGCAAAGGGGAAATCCCTAAGTCCCATGTTGTTCAAGGCTAAATTGTGCTGTTTTTTCCTATACGTATACATCTATGGTAAAGTTTAATTTATAAATTAGGCGCAGCAAGAGACAAACAACAACAACCAGTAATACAAAGAGAACAAGTATAACAATATAATGTTAGAGAATATCCTGCACTGTATTCACCTTCTCTTTGGCGCATCCAAATTGCCAGCATCATCCTTCTTGAGCTTTGGGGCCAGGAGTCAGGAAATTGAGGTGACTTGGACACAGCACCGCGATACTGAGGCAGTCAACCTGACCACGGAGATGGCGTGAGTGACTAGCGGGTGGGTGGTGCGTGGAGAGCGTGGAGACGTGGGCAAGGGGGTGATTCCCATACTTTGCAGGCAGCGTGATATTTCACCCTGCTACTCAGGATGGAGGGACATTTAAAACGTGTGAATTGTTTGTTTCTGGGATTTTTCCATTCAACATTTCTGGGCCACAACTGGCCATGGGTAACTGAAACCACAGAGGGTGAACCCGTGGATATGGGGGGACTAATATGTTATGGTTTAGCTACCATAAACATTTGAACAGTTATTTTTGTGTGTGTGTATGTGTGTGAACATAAATCTTATTTCTCTGGGATAAATGCCCAGGAGCGCAATTACTAGGTCATGTGGTAATTGCATATTTTATTTTTTAAGAAACTGCCAATCTGTTTTCCAGAGAGGTTTACAGGAATATTTTACATTCCTGGCACAATGTATGAATGATTCAATATCTGCATCCCTGTCAGTATTGGGTGTTATACACACACACACTCACACACACACACACACACACACCCCGATGAACCAAGATTTGTGAAAGAATGGGCCTTTCTTCCCCTGGCTGCTGGCACCACCTTCGCTCCGACCTGGAGCCGCCTTTCTGCCTTTCCACACTGCCCAGAGGCAAGCATCCCACCCTACCCCCAGCCACATGGTGACTGTGTACGCAAATTAACCCTCCATCTTTGTTGGGTTAATTTGCATACTCACTCCTGATTGGCTGGTGGGCATTGCAAAGGTATGGTCAATTTGCATCTTATGCTTTTTTATATATATATATATATATATATATATATATATATATATATATATATATATCTCAAAACATCAATGATGAGAGAGAATGTCTGACTTGCTGCCTCCTGCATGCCCCCTACAGGGGATCGAGCCTGCAGCCTGAGGGGAACTGAACTATGGCCTCCTGGTTCATAGGTTGACACAACCACTGGGCCATACCTGCTGGCTATTTTTAACTTCAGCCAGTCTGTTAGGTGTGCAGTGAAATCTCAATGGAGTTTTAATTTGCATTTTGCTAATGGCTCTTTTCACATGGGGGTTGATTTTTTTTTAAGCAGCACTGTTATCTCTAACGTAGTGCCTAGTAATGTTAAGTGCAACCTTTATGTTAAGGAGTTGAAGGTTTTGTTGTTGTTTTTCCCCACTGCTGCTAGGAGGTTAAGTCGGTTCCACTTTACTTTATTTTATTCTTTATTGTTTAAAGTATTAGATAGGTCTCCTTTTGCCCCCAGTGTCCCTGCCCCCACCCCCCAGGAGTCCTGCCCACACGCATGCACGACCTTGGGCAGATCTCTTACTCCCCCGTCCCCTCCCACCTTTCCTCTGAGGTTGGCGGTCTCCTCCAGCTCCTCTGTCTCTGGATCTATTTTGTTCGTCAGTTTATGTTGGTCATTAGATTCCACCAATGAGTGATCATGGGACACTCACCTTTCTCCCACCGACTCTCTCAGCATAATGCTCTCCGGCCACCCACGCTGTTGCCAATGGAATGAGGCCTTCCTTTTTCGCAGCAGCGGAGCATTCCGCCGTAGGGGGCTTCCCCACTCCATGGGCATTCCGCCTGGGGGTTCCCCCACCCCGATGGGCACTGGGGCTGCTTCCGGCCTCAGCGCTGCACGTGGCGCCGCGGAAGGAAACAAGGAGAAAGGAAGGCCTGGTCCCAGCAGCCCGGCTGGGAGCGCAGCTGCGTGAACAGGCTCTGACCCCCAGGTGACCCCACGCACGCACATACGCAACGCACGCACATATGCACGCGCACACGCACACACCTACGCAAGCACGCACGCAGCGTGACCCTGGTTCCGCCACCACCCGGGCAGGCCGGGCCGCAGCCGCTGAGCGGGCGCCGGCGGAGGGCTACCAGCGGGCCCATGCCGTTACCGGGCCTTGGCACCCGCGCCCTGGGCCTCCTGGTCCTGCTCCTGCTGCCGCAGCCCCGGCTCCCCGAGGCCCGGGCGGGCGGGGAGGGCCGCTGGGGAGGGGCGGCGCTGCGGGCACCCTCATCCCCCCCCGCGGGGGGCGGCCGCCGGGACCCGGGGGCGAGCCCTCGGGAGTTGCCAGCTGTGTGGGCTCAGGGGCCCTCCGAGGCCCCCGGGTCCCCCCCTTTGGCGGCGTCTATCCCGGGGGGCTCTGGTGCCCACCCAACGGTGATGGCCCTCCAGACCCCGCCCGCTCCAACCGCACCGACCGCGGCGCCCACACCGACCTCACCGCCCGCAACGACAGCAGCGCCCGCACCACCCGCAGCGCCCGCAACGACCCCACCACCTCCATCACCTGCACCGACCGCAGCGCCTGCAACGACACCACCGCCTGCACCGACCGCAGCGCCCGCAACCACAGCAGCGCCCGCACCGCCCGCAGCGCCCGCAACCACAGCAGCGCCCGCACCGCCTGCAGCGCCCACACCGACCCCACCGCCCGCAGCGCCCACACCGACCCCACCGCCCGCACGGACCCCAGCGCCCGCATCTACAGCAGCGCCCGCACCACCCGCATTGCCCACACCGCCCGCACCGCCCCCAGCGGGAGGCGGCGTGACGCAGCACCTGCCTTCAGGTGATGCTGCAGGGCCGGCCGGTGCTGGGGGGCCCGGGGGCATGACCTTCCCAGCTCTGGGCCCTGAGATTCCCGGGGATCCCGGGCCGGTGTGGGGTGCCGGGGCGTGACCCTCTCGGTGCTCCCCCCTCACAGCTCCAGGCTGCGGCCACCAGACCATGAGGATCGTGGGCGGCCGGCCGGCTGCGGAGGGGCGGTGGCCCTGGCAGGTGAGCCTGCAGATAAAAGGCCATCACCTGTGCGGGGGTTCCCTCATCGCCAACCGCTGGGTCCTGACCGCCGCCCACTGCATCTTCGGGTGAGTGCTCCAGGCTCCGGGCAGCCCCTGGCCGGTCCCTCCCTGAGCTTTCCCGGCTGTGGGCAGAGGCAGGTGGTGGTAGGGCCCTTGGGAGCCTGAACAGTCCAGATCCAAAACCTGGTTCAAAGCCGCTGCTTTGAAGCCAGGGCTGGTTAGCCTTCACTGCGTGGCAAGAAGCGGGGAGACGCCAGTGGGGGGCAGTGTGTGGGCAAAGACTTTGGGGGGCTCTTAGGGGGGGTGTGGTAGACCCATTTGGTCTCAGGCTTTAATGAGCCCAGAGAGACCTGCGGAGCCTGTTCAATACAGATGGCCTGTCCCCAAGCCCAGAAATTTGATTCAGCAACCAGATAGGGTCTTTGCCTTTTGGACACCTTGCCAGGGATGTGGATGCTGCTGCTCCGAGGACCAGACTCTGAGAACCCCAGGGTGGAGGGGCCAGGGGCCAGGGGCCCAGGGAGGGAAGTGGCTGGTGGCCGGCGTTTGAGATAGGACTGGGCTGGGAAGACCTAGACCACCTGGAAGGGGTCACAGAACACCCAGGATCTCTCTGCAGCTACAAGGATTATATCCTGAAGGTGGGAGGCATACACGTGAACGTGACCTCCAAGAACGCCATCGAAGTCCCGATTCGTGACATCGTCATTCACCAAGATTTCAGCTTTATCGGACTCCTCAACGACATTGCCCTGATTCTGCTCCAGGTCCCCGTGAAATACTCCGCCCACATCCAGCCCGTGTGCTTCCCTGAAAAGACGTTCATGGTGCAAACTGGCACGGACTGCTGGGTGGCGGGATGGGGCAAAGTGAAGGAAAAAGGTGAGCCTGTGAGGCCCTTTCAGGCCGGGGGAGGCCAGGGAGGCAGTTAGCTCTCCAGCGAGAGGGTGAGGGCGGGGGGAGACGCTGCTGCTGGGGCAGTTTGATGGCGTCGCACATTTGTGTTCACGGGCCAGGACGTTGGGTGACAAGCAAGGTGGGTGTTGTCTGCTAATCGGAGCTGTCTAACTGGAAGTGCCTGCCTTGGTGCTTGGGGAGTTTTCTGTGAGAAGCGGCCGTCGAGAGTGCCTCTCGGACACTGCGGGGCCTCCTGCCCTGGGAGGCTGGGTTTGGTGCCTGAGGGACACTTTCTGACGACAGGCTGAGGCTCTGCTCCAAGGGAAAGAAACGCTGATGTCTAGGACACCTGTCGCCATGGCGGAGGGCACTCAGAGTGACAGGTGCTTGGTTCAATCTCTCAGGCTGGCAAGGTCTTGCCTCCTCCGGTCCTGATCGGTTCTTCCTTCTCTTGTCTTGGTTTTGATGCTTACCTCCTCCTCTCCCCATGTCCACCTTGGGTCTCCTTTCCTCCAATGTCCAGTGGGGACAAGAGCTGCTGCCCTAGGAGGATGCTGTGTGCGGCCCCGTGGGGAGCCAGAGTGGGTGCCCCTGAGCAGACCCCCTCATCCGACACTGTCTTTCCAGATTCAGAGGCAGACCGCGAGTTGCTGCAGGAGGCCGAGCTAAAGATCATCCGCCATGAGAAGTGTAACGAGATCATCAAGAAGACCTCGGACACCTGGTTGAACCCAAAGGTCAGGAAAGGGTATGTCTGTGCTTCCAGCGAACTCCAGAAGGCCGTCTGCAAGGTCAGTCCACAGCCTTTGCCACCTCTGCCCTGGGCTGCCCCTGGGGTCTGTCATCACAGGCCTGGGACCTGCCTGTCCCCTACCCCCATTCCCTCTCCGTCCGAACGAAGGGGATTCCACGGACACGCTGCAGGGACTCTGCCAGGCTGGTCTGACCCTGATCCAGCCTTTCAGCAAAGAGGAGAGGATGCTGCCTGCAGGGGAGCAGGGAGGGGGGTTGGTGCAGGCAGGACACACCAGTAAGATGGGTCACATGTTGTGAGCCCCTTCTGTGTGACAGGCAATGCATTCGGTAAGGGCTTCAGTCATTATTGCTGTCTCAGAGTGTGTACATGGTCTGTTTATAGTCAGTATTTTCTGGGCACAGTTTTTTGAGAAAGTATACAAATCTCCAGCTTTTAAATCTCTTTCTCAGAAACCTAGGCCTGGGGGTGCCCATGTGTGTCCAGTGCCTTGCGGGCAGCCAGCGGCTCTGATGTTGGTCTTTGTTGCTCCATTTGTTTCTCTCTCTCTCTCTCCAGGGAGATTCTGGGAGCCCCCTGGTCTGTGAGTTTAATAACACCTGGGTCCAGGTGGGGATTACGAGCTGGACCATCGACTGCAGTGGCAAATACCCTGGAGTTTACACAGAAGTCAGTGTCCACAAGGACTGGGTCATTGAGCAGATGAACCTGGCTTCCTCGCACGACTCCGCAGGCCTGTCTGCCCTGCCCCTGTGCCTGGTTCTGCCCCTGGGTGTCCTGGTGACCTTGTGACCCCAGGCTGTTCCCTCCTGTCTCTGAGTCTCCCTCCAGGCCTCTCCTCCCACCTCCCTCTCCTCAGCGTCCTCCCCTCACCTTCCTGTTGGGACCCCCCGACCCTGTGGAGCCGCACAGCAGAGAGCAGAAGTGAGACTGGAGTTCCCGAAAGTGTCCCCGCTGTGCTCCGGTCCCTGGCCCCAGCCCGCCTGCACCTGCTGAGAGGGAGGCTGAGACCATCCAGCTCGGGGCCAGCTGGCCTGCCCAGGGGAGAGGTGCCGCATGGACGTGCATGGACGTCTTGGAGGTTCACCGAGGAAGAGACGCCATCAGCGCTGGACACCATCAGACCCAGTGGTTTCAGGCCTTGCCTGACACTGTCATACCCTCGGCGTGGTGATTGTCCAGAGAGTGAGCGAGGTGCCACCTGTCCCTGCTGTGCTGTGATTTCCACAGGACTCGGTGGTGGGGTGGGGAGAAGGTCCCTGCACCCCATGTGGATCCACCGTGAGTGGCCAGCCTCTGGCACGTAAGCCTCCTGGGTCAACCTGGTCTTGGAACCCCCTCCCGCAGTGCCCGGTGGCCACATCCAGGCTCACCCCACGTTGTGCTGAGACAGGAAGGAGTGCCGAGATTCTGATGTCAGTGGAATAAATGTTTGGAGAATGTCTTGTGTGTTCTGAAGCTCCCTGGACTCTGTGGGCTAATGTATTGAAGTAGATGTACATGCTTTACATACTGATGATGAGTATAAATGATGAGATTTAAGCTTTTTGTCTCATAAGGTAGTCTTACTTTACTCAGGCCATTCAGTTTTCATATTTAAGAAACTATTCATTAATTTTAACATTGATTTCAGTATTCTGCTTTTTTTAAACAGTAGTATCTGAGAATGCTTTGAATTACAAATTTTTAGCATTCTGTTTCTGATTCATGAAAACATAAAGTTTCTAATCAGTTTTATGATGCAGAATATGAATGCTCTCTGGATTATTGCTGATGTGGGAACAGCTGGTTTCCCACTAGCTGACATTTGAACATATATACATATATTTATTGGTTTCAGAGTGGAAGGGAGAGGAGAGAGAATCACTGATTGGCTGCCTCTTTCATGCCCCTTCCTGGGGATCAAGCTCACAACCCGGGCATGCGCCCTGACTGGGAATCGAACCGTGACCTCCAGGTTCATAGGTTGATGCTCAATTGAGCCGCGCCAGCCGGCACCCACTAGCTGGTATTTATATGCTGAGGACATGCTGTTACTTTTAATAGAACCTGAAAGACATTAATTTTGTTAAAAGATGCCTCCAATCAATGGCATACACATTTGTTTAGTAAAATCAGCATCGCCTTTCTCCTCTGATGGCTCTGCTCAGCCGAGGCTCACGCCTTCCCCGCATCAGCATTCCCTGCGGCTGGCTCCCTCCACGCCCGGGCCTGAGAATGGGCCTGTCCAGCCAGTTGCCGAGTGATGCTGCTGCCGCCCTGGGGACCATGCTCCCACGGGCCACCTCTGCCGCCTACGGTAGGAGCCCACCTGCACCCTAGCTGTGGCCCCATGCGGGGCCCCCACCTGGACAAGAGAGACACAAATCTGGGAGGTCTTCTCCCAGCCTCCCCAGTCAGTTCCAGGACAGCGTCCTTCCAGACGCCATGGCCGCCAGGCCTTCGTCTCTGAGAGCACCCGGTTGGCTCCGAGGCCACTTTCTCTAAGAATCTTCCCGGGTCCCAGCCGGACCCGAATGTTCTGCGCTGCTCACAGCTCCCCCGGCTCTCGGGATGGACAGGAGTCTCCCATGAGCCCTCCCTGGTCTGGGGGTCAGGGGTGCTGCACCAGCCAGGCTCTGGGGGCACCCTCGCCAATTTAAGGCTCTTGGGGGCGCTGATGTGGGGTGGGCCTCCTTGTACGAGGGGGGGGGTCAGGGGCAGTGGGGGCGGGGGAGTGCGGGGGGGGGGGGCGGGGGGTGTGGAGGGTGCAGGTGGGGGTGGGGGTGATGGGGGTCAAGGGGTTGGGGCGGGGAGCGGGCGGCGCGGGGGGGCGTTGGGGGCGAGGAGCGGGGGTGACAGGGTTCAGGGAGCGAGAGGGTCGGGGGTCAGGGGGTCAGGGGTCAGGGAGCAGGGGGGGCGGGGAGCGGGGAGGCGGGGTGCGGGGGGTCGGGGGGCCTGGGGTCACGGGGCGAGGTGCGAGGTGCAGGGGGTGGGGGGGGCGGTGTGTCAGGGGATGGGGGGCGGGGGGGCGGGGAGGCGGGGGGGCGGGGTTGGGTTGGGGGGCCAGGGGGGGGCGGGGGGCGGGGAGCGGGGAGCGGGTGGGCCAGGGTCGGGGGGCGGGGATGCGGGGGGTGCGATGGGCGGGGTGCAGGGGGGCGGGGGGCGGGGGGCGGGGGGCGGCAGGCGGGCTGGCGCGGGGACCTGGCGGGTAATGAGCTGGAGGCTGCCGCGCGCCACGGCGCCTTCGCAGCGGTTCACCCGAAGGTCCCGCTGGGCTCATGGCCGCCTCCCGGGGCCGCCTCCCGAGCCTCCTCCTCCTGCTGCTGCCGCTACTGAGCTGGGGTGAGGGCAGGTCCCGCCCCCCTCCTCCGCCAACCCCCTCCTCCCCCCAAGTCCCCCTGGAGACCGGACCCCCAGTCACCTCTCCTCCGCTACCCACCCCACCTCCCTGGGAGATTCCGGGGGCCCTTCTCCTGGGGGCCAGCCTCTTCCCCTGCTGGGCCGGCTGAGACCCCAGCCACTGCTGACAGCATCCCAGGCCTTGCCCTCGCCTCCCCCATCGGGGCCCCACCGGGGCATGGGGTCTGGCCCGCAGAGTCCAGGTCTCCATGTGGCAGAAGAGCCCACAGTCACCCTCAGCAGGGCCTCTTTCCTGCCAGCGCCCTCCGCAGGCCGGGGCCTCTCCCCGGTGAAGCAGACGAAGGGGTTATGGAGCCAGAGGGAGGGAGGGAGGGAGGTGGTGCGTCGGGAGCAGCAATACCTGGGAGTGAGGCTCTCCACCCAGTGCCCACGTGGGTGGCACGACTGGTGCCTGCGCACACAGTGGTTCGGGGTGCCCGACACAACTTTAATTTAAAACATGGCAATTCTCCATCGAAGTCTACATCCGGCTCCCGAACAGTCACAAGGGCAGTGCAGTGGTCAGTCAGTCATGTCCTCCCAGAAATTTCCACCTGGAGCCTCACCAGCGGTCACACTTACCGGCGGGCACACCGCACCGGCGCTCACACCTCACCGGCGGGCACACTTACCGGCGGGCACACCACACCGGCGGGCACACCTCACCGGCGGGCACACCTCACCGGCGGGCACACCTCACCGGCGGGCACACCTCACCGGCGCTCACACCTCACCGGCGGGCACACCTCACCGGCGGGCACACCTCACCGGCGGGCACACCTCACCAGCGGGCACACTTACCGGCGGGCACACCTCACCGGCGGGCACACCTCACCGGGGGGCACGCCTCACTGGCTGGCACACCTCACTGGCTTGCACGCCTCACCGGTGGACACGCCGGTGGGCGATTACCCGGCATTGCAGTCCCTGTGCGGTAACACCACCTCTGTGAGCTCCGTAACCAGTGTGTGCTTCTCACTCCCCTCTCCCTTTGTCCCAAGAGGAGCTTTAAGGGTTTGTAGGGGAGTGAGTCAGAGAGGCTCTGCCTCCGCACCTCCTGCTGCTCTCCCTCCCTCCGGCCACCCCCCGCTCCCGGCTCCGGCTCTTCCCTCAGGCACTGCAGGCCCTCCTGCTGCGGGGGCGCTTGCCGGCCTGGCACAAGCGGCGTGCACCAGGAGGCCAAGCACCCGCCTGCCGGCCGCCACCTGAACGGCAGAGAAGGCTGTGGGAGGCCCGCCCCCTGCAGGCTGGGCTTGCTCACTGGTCCTCTGGCTCCGTGGATGGCACCACTGGTCTGTAGATTCAGAGATGGGGAGGGCAGTCATCCTGCACTTGGCCTGGCCCCCAAGTCTCCCCTCTGCTCACCACGTGTGTGCTCACCACGTCTGCCCTCAGACGCCACATTTCTTGCCCCGTTTCTGCAGCGCCTCCTGTGGGCCTCGCTGCCCTCAGTCTTGCCACCTTCCTACGGTTCCCTCTGCTGCCTTCGACGAGCCGGGCCCACGTCCCATCTTCGCTGCCTCCCTCTCCCGGACCCTGCGCCCGGCCTCGTTCTGGCCGTCACAGGCCTTGCCCTTTGGCCCCAGAGCGCAGGCCTGCACCACGGTTTGCTTTGTGAGGAACGTCATGGCCACGTCTCATTCGTGGCTCACCTTCTCTGGAATGACCCCTCTTGCCCCAGCGCTCTGTCCACGGCCTCTTCGGGGCTCACCTGGCCTCGGGCCTCTCCCTGCCTCGGCCTCCCGCAGGCACGGCGGCGTGGCCCTGCCTGACGCCTGTGTCCTGCAGCTCGGGCTCGGGCGGGAGCGAGGGGAGCTGGGAAATACTGGTGAACGAATAAAGGGACGCATCCACGAAAACACCCTCTCGTCCTCATCCTGTCGTGGCCTCTCTCTCCATCTCTGTCCCTTTTCTCCTGCAGGTGACAGAGGAGGCGACACCGCATCAGGTGGGTAGGGTGAGCCTCAGCTCGGGGGGGTCACCTGTGGCCTGAGGAGGGGCACCTAGTGCCCAGGGCCTGCTTTCCGAAGGCCACACTGCAGACTGTGCTGTGGGACCACAGACGGCCGCAGGGAGAGCGTTCCCGTGGGACCCGAGCCTCTGCTTCCGGCTCAGCTTCCCTGACCAGGTGGTGCCCCCTTCTACACACACACCTCCGGTTCTAATGGCTCCTCTGCACGTGGAGCTCCGGGTCCGAGGCAGAGCCCGTGGCAGAGCCCCCAGAGCCCCCAGAGCCCGTGTCAGAGCCCCCAGAGCCCGTGGCAGAGCCCCCAGAGCCGTGGCAGAGCCTGTGGCAGAGCCCCCAGAGCCGTGGCAGAGCCTGTGGCAGAGCCCCCAGAGCCCCCAGAGCCCGTGGCAGAGCCCATGGCAGAGCCCCCAGAGCCCGTGGCAGAGCCCCCAGAGCCCCCAGAGCCCGTGGCAGAGCCCCCAGAGCCCCCAGAGCCCGTGGCAGAACCCCCAGAGCCCCCAGAGCCCGTGTCAGTGCCTCCAGAGCTGGCTCTTCTGGGTCTCCCTGCCTTTTCCTGATGCTTCAAAATTGGAGGCTGGTGTATGCTGTTCATGGCCCCTTTAGTCCTGATTTATTCTGAATTATTTGATTAATTTATTCCTGTTTATATCCATGCTCCACTCCTATTTCTTCTCTTTACTCTCTTCAAAAAAGTGTATTTTTTTAAGAGAGTAAAGAGTAAAAATACTCTTTCAAAAAAGTGTATTTTTATTGACTTCAGAGAGGAAGGGAGAGGGAGAGAGATAGAGAGAAAAACATCCGTGACGAGAGAGAATCATTGATTGGCTGCCTTCTGCACGCCCCCCACTGGGGACTGAGCCTGCAACCTGGGCACGTGCCTTTGTCCGGAATTGAACCTGGGACCCTTCAGTCGGCAGGCGATGCTCTATCCACTGAGCCAAACCGGCCAGGTAATTTGTGTAACTTTTTTGTGTATGTATAATCCTTCAACAACTTACTCTCACCGTCAGTGATAGTTCTCTACCCAGCACACCCAACAGAAAATACATTCTCTGTGTCTCCCCCACTGCCCCCTGCCGCGCACACACACACACACCCGTGCTGTCGCCATCTCAAGCATCTCATCTGTCACCGTGGCTTCTGCCTGGCTCACGCTCTGGCAGCCCTGTCCTCCGCTCCTGCCTCCGAGACGGAGGCCCCTCAGACAGGACAGTGCACAGGCCCGGGCTTCTTGGTCACCATCCTCCGCTCCCCGGGTGGTCACTGCGCCTCCTGGCACCTTGTTCCAGAAGCTTGTGGCAAGCCCTGGTGGCCGCAGGAGGTGGACGCGAGCCGCCACTGGCCCTGGGAGGCGAGCCTCCGCGTGGACCATGAGCACGTGTGTGGAGGGGCCCTCGTGGGCCACAGCTGGGTGCTGACCGCCGCCCACTGCATCCAAGGGTGAGTGCGGCCTCGCTCTGGGCTGGAGACCCAGCTGCCACGGGCCCCGTGTGGCGTCCTCTTTCCTCGGAAGCCACATGAGTGGGGGGTGGGGGCGTGGGAAGGAGTGCCCAGACAGGGGGCCTCACGGGGCCAGGGCCTGAGCTGGGATAGGAGTCCCCAGCCACAAAGACGTGAGGTAAGTGAAACTCGGTATGAAAACATATGTGTGGACTCACCCCTGTGCACACAGCACCGCGCCAGGCCACCTGCAATCAGCGGGAGCGGTGGGGGGAGGGGGGGCAGCCGGACCTCTGACCCCAAGGGCCTCCAGGCCGGATGGGCAGGGCCCTGGGGGGGTCCTGGGAGGAGGAGGAGCAGGGTGCCGGGGACCCTGGCACCTACAGGGGGCTGTGTTCCTGTAGCACCAAAGAGTACTCCGTGACCCTCGGCACAGCTCGGCTGCAGCCCCCGGACCCCCAAAAGGCCGTCTCGGTCCCGGTGAAGGACATCGTCGTGCACCCCAAGTTCTGGGGCCGCACCTTCACCACAGGCGACGTGGCCCTGCTCCAGCTGCAGGCCCCCGTGGCCTTCAGTGAGTCCGTGCAGCCCATCTGCCTCCCGGAGCCCGCCTTCGACCTGAAGGTGGGGACGCAGTGCTGGGTGACGGGCTGGGGCCGGGCCAAGCTGCGCTACTCAGGTGAGCGGGGGGAGGGGTGGGCAGTGGCGGGGGGAGGGGCGTCCCCCGGAGGCCGCAGCGGCTCCTCCTGCGGGGCCCCTCACGGAGCCTCTCGGAACGCATGTCCGTGGCCTTTGGCCCCTGGTCCTCGATGGCTAAGGCTGCTCTCACGTGGGCTCCGCTGCTCCTGGCTGTGGGCCCTCAGGCAGGCCCAGCCTCTCGGGGGCTCGGAGTCAGGGAGCCACAGATTCCCTCGCTCACCTGTTCACTTGACGACCTCAAGCATCGGCCACACGCCGGGCCTTGGCCCTGCCCCCAGGGAGCCACCCCTGAGCAGAGGGTGCAGGCTGACAGGGAAAGACTTGTTAGGTGGTCTTTTATTAAAAAGGATTTTAAAAATATATTTTTTTGTTGATTTCAGAGAGAGGAAGGAAGAGGGAGAGAGACAGAAACATCAATAATGAAAGAGAATCATCGATCGGCTGCCTCCGGCACGCCCCACGCCCGGAATTGAACCCTGACCTCCGGTTCAAGGGTCCAGGGTAAACTCCTGAGCCACACCTGCCGGCTTGTCCGGTGATGGTGAGCTCCACGGAGAGGTGTGTGGGAGCTCTGGGCCGAGGGGCCGCCTGAGCTGCCTGCAGGAGGCGTGCGCTCTGTTCAGGGGGCAGAGGGCACGGCTGGGGCACAGCCAGGTTAGGGTTAGGGTTAGGGTTAGGGCACAGAGGTGCAGCTGGCTCTCAGTGTCCCCGTGGCTTGGATTACATCTGCCGCAGCCAACTCCACGCTGACCCGGGAGCTGCGGGAGGCCAAGGTGTTCATCATAGGCAACAAGAGGTGCGACCAGATGTACCGGAAGGAGTCCTCCATCCCCCACATCTCGCCCTTGGTCCTGGGGGATATGATCTGTGCCACCAATTTCGGGGAAAACCTGTGCAATGTGAGTCTGGGGAAGGACTCCCAGGCGGAGGGGCAGGTCCCGGGGAGGGGCATGCTGGCCTCACACTGCTCCCATCCCTCTTCCCCTGAGGCTCTGATTCTGCCCAACATTCTGGGACAGGGTCCCTGACTCTGGAGCTGCGGCGGCGGGACCCTGGGTAGTGGATCCCGGAGGAGCGAAAGGGTCTTCCCAGGGGAACTCAGATGGGCGTTCTGGGTCCCCAGGTCCCCTGGTCCCAGCTGGGCCCAGAGCCTCCGTCAGGCCTCTCTCTCTGCCCAGGGGGACCCCGGGGGCCCGTTGGCTTGCGAAGTGGAGGGCCGGTGGATCCTGGCCGGGGTGATGTCCTGGGAGAAGGCCTGTGCCAAAGCGCAGAACCCGGGTGTGTACTCGCGCGTCACCAGATACAGCAAATGGATAAAGAACCAGATGAGCAGCGGGCCGCCCTCGGGCCCCGGCACCCCCGTCCGGCTCCTCCTCCTGTCCTGGCTGCTGCCTCCCCAGGTGGGCCCCTGACCGGCCCCCTCCGGAATGGGGCCACACCAAGGTTAGACCCAGGCCACCTGTCCCTATTCAGCCAGAGTCAGGGTGGGGACAGAGTGGCCCCGGGGAGCCTGGTCCTGCCTGGGCAGTCCGTAGGGAGGGTTGTGGTGGGTGACCAGGAGAGGGAAAGTGCGGCCTAGAGGGTCTGGGATTGGGGCCAGAGCAGCAGGGATTAAATTTGTGAAAATGTAAGCTGGTTCTCTTCTCTTTCCTGGGTGGCCCTGGTGGCTGGGGTAGGGGAGGTGGGAGGGCAGGGTCTCCTGGAATTAATTCTACCAGGTGGGCTGATGTTTCTTGCTTATCACTAGTGCTGGGGCATAGGGAAAGGGCTTGAGGCCTCAGTTTTCTTATCTGTGAAGTGGGCATGCTGTAAGGGAGTACTGCCCCAAAGGCTGACAATAGGAAGGTCCTACATACAGTCAGCTTTTACTTTTCTAAAAACAATATATTTTTATTGATTTCAGAGAGGAAGAGAGAGAGAGAGAAACATCCATGATGAGAGAGAATTATGGATAAATTCCCTCCTTCACACCGCATCCTGGGGATGGAGCCTGCAACCTGGGCCTGTGCCCTGACCAGGAATCAAACCATGACCTCCTAGTTCATAGGTTGACGCTCAGCCACTGAGCCACGCCTGCTGGGAAGTTTTTAAAGTGGCATTTTAACATACTAATTACAAAAGTATTACATGTTCATGGACACACTTTTCTTTACAGTAAAAAAACTATAATAGCTGGACCACTCTCGAGCAGCCGGGTGGGAGGCCTTTCCATCTGAGCAGAGAATACAGTTGTTGCAAGTAGAAGTCAGCATTCTTTAGAATGTCTGGAGATGAAGAAAAAGTGGAATCATGCCGTCTTGAACCAGCTATCCAGAAATTCATTAAACAGTAATCCCACAGACCTGGAGAGGTTAAGAAAGCGCCAGATAAATATGGAGAAGTATCAGAGATGCAGGATCTGGGACAAGCTGCACGAAGGGCACATCAATGTGGGATGTACAGTGCAGGGCAAAGGAAACAAAATAAAAAAACAGGACCACATCAAATTAAAAAGTCTTTACACAGCAAAGGAAACCATCATCAACAAAAAAAGGCAACCTACTGAATAGAAGGAGATATTTGCCAATAATACATCTGATAAGGGGTTAATACCCAAAATTTATAAAGAACTGATACAATCAACACCAAAAAATAGGTAGTCCAATTAAAAATCAGACGAGGACACTTCTCCAAAGAGTATATACTGGTGGCCAATAGACATGTGAAAAGAAGCTCAATTTCACTAATCATTAGAGAAATGCAAATTAAAACCACAATGACATAAAAGTTGCATTACAATATAAACTAGAGGCCCGGTACATGAAAATTCATACCGGGAGCCCTCAGGTGCAGGAGTTGACCCAGCGATCAGGGAAAGAGACATCCCCATCACACCTCTGCTGCTGCCGCTGCTGGCAGCCCAAGCCTCCACCAGCCCTGGTTACCTGAGCCTCGGGCGGCCCTGGGAGGCCGGGCAGCTGCCATCCAAGGCTTGTCTGTGCATTGGGCCGGCCCTGTGCGGCTGGACTGCTGAGGGGAATGGGGGACTCTGGAGGCAGGCACACAGAGCTGAGGGGACTGGGTGCCCCCCTCTTGTGGCTGTGGGCACCACCATCTTTGAGGGCAGGGCAGTCAATTAGCATATTCCCTCCTTATTGGCTGTGGGCGCCACCACCTTTGTGAGGGTGTGACGGTCAATTAGTATATCCTCTTTATTAGATAGGCTATAGAGAGATAATCTGCTGACTTCTGAGAGGTTTACCGCAGGAATTAAGACATTGTCTATTCTTTCTTGCAGTTATAACTCTTGCTTTATGTTTCAAAGCTGTGTTGTTGCATACTGTACATCTGGGCACATATCCTATCGATGTAAAAGGGTCCTATTTAGGATTTGTTCTTTTTCAACAATCTGGCTCCTATCATGGAGTTCATTTCTAATTCTACTGTTCTAATCTATTAGGGTATAATTTTATATGTTGTACATGTTTCTCACAGATTTTCCTTGCGTTTACTTTGCACCTTTTATAGTTTCTTGATTTGAACATTTATTTTCATTATTTCACATTTCACGTGTCTTGGCTTATTGCTTAGTCTTTTGTTATTAAATCCCCGCGTCGTCGCATCCTAGTAAGAAATGTGGGACTTCAGCACGTGGGGAAGTTACTGTGGTTTCCTCAGCAGTCGACTGTGTGGTTGGTTTTATAGGCAGTTCATTCCCCAAAGACTCCCACTGCAGTGAGGGTTTGGTGTCGTAGGCAGTGCTGCGGGCTTTTTTTTTTTTTTTTTACATCATTTGTTTGATGTCACGTTATTGATGAGCAGAACTTTATGACGTATGGTCATTGGAACTCTTCTCTCTTTCCAACATAAGATGACTGTCTTTTTCTGGTCAGAGAGTAGCATTGCCATTTCTATTTTTGCTTGTGTAGACAATATTTTTTTGCCCATCATTCTACCTCCAACCGCTTCATGTCCCTTTGTCTTAGGTGGGTCTTTAATGAGCATGTTATTGGGTTTTTTTCTATCCAATATAAGAATCTTGACTTGGAGAGTTTGTTTGTATTCACCTTGGTGGCGATAATGGATATGCATTTTTATTCAATTACCTTGTGTGGATTTTTATTTTTTATTGATTGTTTCCTCTCAAAGTATTTCCCTCTCACCTACCCCAAGTAGAAATTCGCTCAAAGAAGAAATTCGATGGTAGGAATAATCATTTCCCCTTCCTTCTCTACCAGGTTTCCCTAAAAATAGTTGGTTTTGCCTGCTTTTGAATTTCATAGAACATGGGCCTTATGGTGTCCGGCTCCTTTTCCTTGAAACTATGTGTATGAGCTTCACGTGTTGCTGTGTGTCCATGGCTGTGACCGTGGAGGACAGTCGTGTGGCCTGGGCCGGGGCTCTGCCCGACAGCCCTGCTTGGCACACACGGGGAGCGGCTGCCGCTGCGGGGCACCCCGTCTGCTCTCCTGCATTGCGCCCGGTGCTGTCACGGGTGCGGGTGGGCACGGCGGGCCGTCGAGCCCAGCTGAGCCAGCACTGCCCGGGCTCCGTCAGTCCCGGGAGACCACTCGAGGGAGGCATCCGTCAGGGGTCACAGCCTGCCGGGTGGGGCCTCACCAAGACCCAGGGGCTCCCGGTCTGCGGGCATCCTGACGCTGCCCCCGTGCCCCCTGCCCCGGCTACCCTGAGTAAACAAACCACGAGTTCTAGAACCCCGCAGGTTGGCGGTGCCCTCTCCCCATACCGCGATGGGGACCAGCGGGCACCAGATGCCCGTGGCGTGCGGGTGGGGCGACCTTCGCGGCCTCTCATCTCCGCTGTCTTTTGGCCGAATGGCGAACCCGCTCATTGTGGAAGGTAGGGCTCTGGGGACGGCATCGGGGCCGGGGAGGGCAGAGGGGTCCGCTTGCCTGGTGTCTGTTGGCTGTCCTCACGCCCCACGGATGCACCTTCACCAGACTGCAGGGTGTGCCACCCTGGGGACCCAGCTGATGTCCAGGTCATCCTGGTTTGCAGGCGACATGGACACCAGGAAAGAGCCTTCTTGAAAGTTGGGGGCGCCCTAGCCGGTTTGACTCGATGGATAGAGCACCAGCCTGCGGACTGAAGGGGCCCGGGTTCGATTCCCAGTCAGGGCACAGGCATGAGTTGCAGGCTTTGATCCCCAGGAGGGGGCGTGCAGGAGGCAGCCAATCAATGATCCTCTCATCATTGATATTTCTATCTCTCCTCTCTTTCCTTTCCTCTCTGAAATCAATAAAATATATTTTAAAAAATAATAAAAATAAAAATTGAATCTATGTAAAAGACTGTCAAACTATAGCGGGAAGGCAAGAAAGGTGGGGGGGGGGGGTCTGTAAGAGATCAGCCGAAGGACTTGTATGCATCCATATAAACATGGGGGGGGGGGCAGGTGAAGGCATATGCGGTAGGGGGGGGGCCTGGGGGGAAAGGAGACATATGTACTACTATTTGTAATGCTTCAAACAATAAAACATAGAAAACAAACAAACAAATAAATAAATGAAAATTGGGGACAAGCTAACGTCCGTGGGGCAGATGAGCTTGTCTGGAGGTGCAATCCAGGCCTGTGATGAGGCCCCCCTGCCCTCCCCCGCCCTCCCATGCCCTCCCCTGCACCCCCTTCCCTCCCCTACCCCGCCCCTGCCCTCCCCCGCCCTCCCCTCATCATGTGAATGGCTGCTCCTGCACATCTGAGGCTGAGGTCACAACACTCGGGGAGGTAGCTTCCAGTATCCCCACCTCACCAGCGGAAACCAGGTCCAGAGAGCTTCAGGGACCTGGGGAGCCAGCATCCAAACCCGTTTCCCAGTAGGCTCTTTAAAAAAATATAAATGTGTTTTTACTGTATTGATTTTCAGAGAGAGAGAGGAAGAGAGAGAGAAACATCGGTTGGCTGCCTCCAGCACGCTCACACTGGGGTTGCGCCTGAGACCGGGCCTGTGCCCTGACCGGGAATCGAACTGTGACCTCCCGTTCACAGGCTGACGCTCAGCCATGGAGCCACACCAGCCGGGCTTTCAGTAGCCTTTTTGGGGGTGAAAAATCTGGGGTCCCATGTGGCAGAAGGGCTCTGGGCGCCCACCCAAAGTGACCACGTGTGTTCTCGTGGGGCAGCCCAGCTTGGTCACCTGCCCGCTGCCGTGTGCCCGAGGCTCCCCTGCCTCCACAGCCGGCTGCCTGTGCCACCGTGTCCACGGCCTGGCTGGTGCCTTCTCTGTCTCTCCTCAGAGCCCTGGTTCTGGGGCTGCGGTCAGACCAACACGTCCTGCAAGATGGTGAAGGGGAAGCTGGTGGAGGCAGGCAAGTGGCCGTGGCAGGTGAGCATCCTGTTCATGGGCATGTACATCTGCAGCGGCTCCGTCATCCACCACCTGTGGGTCCTCACGGCTGCCCACTGTCTGGAGAGGTCAGTCCGGGCCGGGCGGGCCGGGGCGGGTGCTGGGGTCACAGGTGCCTGCGGAGACCGCCTCCCCCCACGGCCTGCAGGTCCCTGGATGCCAGCAAGTACTCAGTGATGGTGGGAGCCCAGCACCTCTCGGCAAACGACACCCAGCTCCCACTCGCTCGGCTGGTGATCCACGAGAATTTCAAGAGCCTCATATCCGATGACATCGCCCTCCTGAAGCTCAAGGACCCCATCCTCTGGTCCCCCATGGTCCAGCCCATCTGCCTCCCGACCACCAAGCTCGTGCCAGAGGTTGGATCCTCATGCTGGGCCATTGTGTGGGGACGTCCGTCCGTGAGAGGTGAGGGGGCAGTTTCCAAAACATGGCCTCTTTAGAACACATCGCCCTGGGCCTGGCCCTTCCCTTCCCTTCCCTTCCCTTCCCTTCCCTTCCCTTTCCTTTCCTTCACTCGTCACCATGTCAGCAAACATGTCCTGAGCATCTCCATGCTCTGCACACTCTCCCAACTTCTGCTGAGAGCAAAGAGCTCTCATGGAGAAGACACTTGGTCTGCATGGGCCTCAGGCCTCAAGGTCAAATCCAACCAGAGCCATCACCTGGCAACAGGGCAGGGAGTTCTCCCTGGACGGCAGTGGGCTCCCCTGCCCGCAGGTGGCAGGGAACCATTGGGCAGCCACGCAGCTGTTACCCTGAGATGCCAACGGCCCCATTAGCAGCACACTGGGGTTCTAGCATCCAAGAGCCTTTTGGGGCCCGCCTCCCAGGGGTGGCACACTCCGGGCTCCCGGGCATTGTCACCTGACCACGTAGCCGAGCAGTGCTCAGCCCCTCAGCCTCCTGGGTCCCCGAGGAAATCTCCTTGTCCTCGTTCAGTGCCGGATGTCACTCTAAGCCTTCGGGGGACTTTTACTCCGTTTTCTAAAGTCAGGCAATGGATGGGGCCTTTATAAATCACACCCCGCCCACAAAATAAATAAATTACCACCCATGAAATGGCCCTGCCCCCACTTCAGGGAACACATATGGCCCCAAGGTACAGTGGTGCCAAATTACTGAAGGGATGCTGAGGCGGAATCTTCCTCTCTTTCTTTCTCTCTCTCTCTCTCTCTCTCTCTCTCTCTCTCTCTCTCTCTCTCTCTCTCTCTCTCTCTCCCCCCTCCCCCCCAGTGGCCACAAAGTCCCCCTACAGTCTTCAGGAAGTTTCCGTCAGGATAATAAACAGTGAGACCTGCAACCAGCAGTATCAGTTCCTCTACCTGAAGGGCCAGAAGAAGATCATGGGCAAGGACATGCTGTGCACCAGCTCAGAGTGGGGCGCAGACTCTTGTCAGGTGCTACTGTGTGGCCGGGGCAGGGAGGGACTTCTGGGGTCAGGCCTTCCTTCTCCCGTGGCCCTGGGAGACCTCGGACAAGCCTGCCTTCCTGGGTTCGCTTCCCAGGCCGTCAGACCCGGCGCACGCACTCTGCTCCTGGCCACAGGATGGTGCCTCTGAGCGTGTCTCCACACGACCAGGACATGCTCGCATCTGGCAGAACCGGTTTTGCACAAATGGCCTCCTTCTGTAGACACACTTCTGTCTCTTGCATCTTCTGTTCAACATTGTTGAGATTTAGCCTTAGTGATAGGTGCAGCTGAGTCATGAATCAGCTCTGCCCACGATATTCCCTGTGGTGAATATGCCACAGCTTACCCTTTCTACTACATTGAAGCAGTTTCCAGTTGTTTTTTTTCACATCACAGATTCTGCTCCTCCAAATATTCTTACACTCATTTCCCTATTGACACTCTCCAGAATTTTCCAGGGGCTGCATCCTGCAAAGAACTGGTGGGTCAGAGGTTTGCATTATTTTTTCAGAAATCTGTATCATTGCCCTGGCCGGTGTGGCTCAGTGGATAGAGCATCGGCCTGCGGACTGAAGGGTTCCAGGTTCGATACTGGCCAAGGGCATGTACCTCAGTTGGGGGCTCAATCCCTGGGCCCATAGGGGAGGCAACCAATCGATGTGTCTCTCCCACATCAAGTTTTTTCTGCTCCCTTCCACTCTCTAAAAATCGATGGGAAAAAATATCCTCATGTGAGGATTAACCAAACATTTTATATCGTTTATATCTATAGAGAGAACCATTTTTTTCCTAATTTACAAAACTTTTCAATGACATAGAAGAGTGTAAAATTTTTTAAATGACCATAAACCTGCCATCAAGAGGAATAACAGCAGTTACCTTTGGATTGACCGATGCTGCTGTAACAAAGGAGGAGGGGTCGGGGTGCATTTCCACTAGCTCACCGTGCATGCAGGACTGCGGGAAGGAAGGTCCGGGCACCCCCTTGGCGGCCCCCCAACTCAGGGGAGTTTGCAGGAGACTGAAGGGGAAGGACAGCGAGGCCCTGACGGATTCCCAGTGTGGAGCCGCTGTGTGCTGAGCGGGTCCCCGCCAGGCCCGTCCTCAGGGGCCCGAGGCCCGGCTCACGCTGAGGCCGCAGCCTGTGGAGGGCGAGTTCGCCGGGGCCTCCCTGACGCCCCTCTGCCCTGGCAGGTGAACTCGGGCAGCTCCCTGGTCTGCCAGGTGAACAAGACGTGGATCCAGATGGGGGTGGAGAGCTGGAGCTTCAGCTGCAAGCAGCACCACTTCCCCAACATCTACACCAGCACCTCCCACTTCACCCACTGGATCCAGAGGCAGATCGCAGACGTGCAGTTCAAGAGCAGGGCACAGCCCACCTTCCTGAGCCCGACCCTGCACACCGACTACATCCTGCTGGTCTCCCTGGGCTCCCTGCGGCTCCTGTGAGCAGTGCTGCCGGGCTTGTCCGAGCTGGAGCCAGGCTGCTTCTCCCTGTCCTGTGCCTGCCCGCCGAGAGGGGGGCCCGCAGGCCGTGGGCACAGGGGCAGGCGCCCCGGGGGAGGGAGGGCCCCATGCCTCTGGCTTCCAGTTGTTCAATGAAGATGCTTTTTCACTTTTCCCACCGAAGTCATCTTTCTTCTAGACTCTGGTCGGCCCCCTGCCCTCCCGCCCCCCTACCCCCTGACCCCCCACCTGCCCATCTCCTCTGCCTGCCCCCCCCCCCGCCCTCCGAGACGGCCCTGCCCCCAGGCCCCCAGGCCTGGCCTCGACCACAGTTCCCCTGGGGCCTTCCTGGGAGGGTCCGTCTCTTCCCAAGACAAACCCCAGACCTGCCCTGTGGTTCCAGAAGCGGCCTCTCCCAGCCCCAGTGTCCCCTGGTTTTACCACATCTGACCACTTCTCTCTCCCTGCAGGGGTGGGTGCGGGGGCAGGGAGGGCAGGGCACGCTGCTGGGTGACTGGGTGGGGGGTGCACACTGAGCTGCCTCGGGGACCCATCGGGCTCTGGACCCAGGGCAGCGTCCCGCCGAGTGGGGAGGGAGTGGGTCCCTCAGCCCTGGAGGGGCTCAGGTGGGCCCTGGGAGGGTAGTGGGTGTGACTGGCTGAGTCCTCAGAGACGAGGGCCGGGTGGCAGCCCCGGCCGAGGTCAGGATGTCCTGGCGTGGCTCCCTGGGCCTTTTGTGCCGGAGGCCGGGGTGTCTCATGCCCCCCCGACTGCATTCTCAATGTTCTCTCCATCCATGTGGTGGGGCCATCAAAATGTTTCCTAATTCCATATCCTGATAAACTAGAAACACCAATCAGAAAGGATATATGCACCCCCATGTTCATAGCAGCACAATCTACAATAGCCGGGATTTGGAAACAGCCGAGGTGCCCATCAGCAGATGATTGGATCAGAAACCAATGGTCCAGCTACACAATGGAATACTACGCTGCCATAAAAAGAAGGAATTCTCATCATTTGCAGCCACCTGGATGGAATTGGAGACCATCATGCTGAGTGAAATGAGCAGTCAATGAAAGAGAAACACCGCATGACCTCACTCATGTATGGATAATAAGGAACATTATAAACCGATGGACAAAAAGGTAGACACAGAGAGAGACAGCCAAGCATCAGACTGTCCATGGCAGGGGAGGCAGGGTGCGGTGGGGGTAAGAGATTAACAGAGGGGCTTGTGTGCGTGCCTATGACACAACCAACGGAGGCAGAACTCTGGGGGGAGGGCGTGTGTGTGGGAGGGCAGCAGTGAGCTATGGACGCATGTAATGCCTTAATTAAAAATAAAATAAAATAAAACAGTTCCCTAATTCCAACACGCGAAGGGCTCTGCTCCCCGAGGAGGTGGCGGGGCGGGGGCGCCCACGCGGCCGGCCAAGGGGTGGGGGGTGGGGGGGGGACGGGCCATGGAGGGCCCGGTGCCCAGTGGGGCAGTTGGGAGGCCGGCCACCAGGGGGCGCCCTGGCAGCGAGACCCGGGAGCTCCACTGCGGCCGCTGGGGGTGCCGGGGGTGCCGCTGGGGGGCGCTGGAAGCAGGAGGCCGCTGGGGGGCCGGGGTCGGCCGCTGGGGGGCGCCGGAAGGCGGGGGCGGCCGCTGGGGGGCGCCGGGGGCAGGGGGCGGCCGCTGGGGGGCGCCGGGGGCAGGGGGCGGCCGCTGGGGGGCGCGGGGGGGCAGGGGGCGGCCGCTGGGGGGCGCCGGGGGCAGGGGGCGGCCGCTGGGGGGCGCCGGGGGGCAGGGGGCGGCCGCTGGGGGCGCCGGGGGGCAGGGGTCGGCCGCTGGGGGGCGCCGGAAGGCGGGGGCGGCCGCTGGGGGGCGCCGGGGGCAGGGGGCGGCCGCTGGGGGGCGCCGGGGGCAGGGGGCGGCCGCTGGGGGGCGCGGGGGGGAGGAGTTGCGCGCAGTTGCCGCGGGGCAGGATGGAGCGCCGGTGCCAGCCTCCCGTCCCCGCCCCGGTCCGCCCCCGCCTCCTGGGCCTCCTGGGCCTCCTGGGCCTCCTGCTCCCGCTGCTCCCGCCGGCGGGTGAGCGCCCCTCCCGCCCCCTGCCCCCCTGCCCCATCCCATCCTGCCCTCCCCACCCCCTGCCCTCCCCTGCCCTCCCCATCCCCATCCCCATCCCCATCCTCCCCCCCTCCCCCCGTCCCCCTCCAGGGCCCCTCTCCACCTCTGACCTCCGCCTCCCTCCACAGGCTGCTGGGGCGCTGCCCGCCCTGACCCTGGTGCCTCCTGCGCCACCTGCCCCTCAGGGGGGCCTCGTCCGCCCCGGCAAGTCCCCCAGCAGAACCCCACCACCACCACGGGCCCCCCCACCACGGGCCCCCACATCACGGGCCCCCCCACCACGGGCGCTCCCACCACCACGGGCCCCCCCCGCACGGGCCCCCCCACCACCACAGGCCTCACCACCACGGGCCTCACCACCACGGGCGCCCCCACCACCACGGGCCTCACCACCACGGGCCTCACCACCACGGGCCCCCCCCCCACAGGCCCCACCACCACCACGGGCCTCACCAACACGTGCCCCCCCATCACGGGCTCCCCCCCCACGGGCCCGCCCCCCACGGGCCCCACCACCGTGCAGAACCCGACTACCCCGGTCATCACGGCTGCACCGCTAAGTGAGCACGCGGGCTGGGAGGGGGGGGGAGAGGAGTGGGAGAGGGGTGGAGGAGGGACTGGGTGGGAAGGCCTCCAGGGCCTCAGATGAGGGCGGAAAGGACGGAGGAGGAGGAGGGGGAGGGAGAGGAGGAGGAGGAAGAGGAGGTAGAGGAGGGGGAGGAGGAGAAGGAGGGTGTCTGGGCAGTGGGCACGCCTGGTCTTGCGCAGGAGCCTTCCAGCCATGCCCCTGAGACCCCCACCTGGAAGCACGCTATCCTGGGGCTCGGTGTAGCGGACTTAACTCACCCCAGTCCACACAGCCCACCCCACCCACCCCACCCCACCCCACCCCACCCCAACCCAACCCTTCCCCACACCACCCTCTCCCCGAGGTCCGGCCCCCAGGCGTGTCCCCCAGGCGTGTCCCCCAGGCGTGTCCCCCAGGCGTGTCCCCCAGGCGTGTCCCCCAGGCCCCTCCCCCAGGCCCCTCCCCCAGGCCCGGCCCCCAGGCCCCTCCCCCAGGCCCGTCCCCCAGGCCCGTCCCCCAGGCTAGTCCCGAGGCCAGTCCCCCAGGCCCGGCCCCCAGGCCCCTCCCCAAGGCCCATCCCCCAGGCCCGGCCCCCAGGCTAGTCCCGAGGCCTGTTCCCCAGGCCCGTCCCCCAGGCCAGGCCCCCAGGCCCCTCCCCAAGGCCCATCCCCCAGGCCCGTCCCCCAGGCCCCTCCCCAAGGCCCATCCCCAAGGCCAGTCCCCCAGGCCCCTCCCCCAGGCCCGGCCCCCAGGCCCCTCCCCCAGGCCCCTCCCCAAGGCCCATCCCCCAGGCCAGTCCCCCAGGCCCCTCCCCCAGGCCCCTCCCCAAGGCCCCTCCCCCAGGCCCCTCCCCAAGGCCCCTCCCCCAGGCCCCTCCCCCAGGCCCCTCCCCAAGGCCCATCCCCCAGGCCTGTTCCCCAGGCCCCTCCCCCAGACCCCTCCCCGAGGCCTGGCTCCAGGCCCAGCCCAGAGGCCCTGCGATGGCCTGTGGCGGTCTCTCCCGGCTGCCTGTCTGTGCAGTGGCCATTTCCTGTCAGGTCCCTGCCTTTCTGAGCCACAGGAGGGTCCCCAGAGAGGGAGAGGGTCCGCGTGGGGGAAGCAGGGGGTCTGTGAGGGTCTGTGGGACCAGGGACCGGCTGGACGGGCGGGGAGAGGGGTGCTGGAGCTGAGCCGGCTGGATGCGGCCATGGGAACAGCATCTTGCTCTCTGGCCGGTAGAGAGGAGTCATGGGGGTCCGCAGGAGCTGGAGTGAGAGAGGGGGTGGGGTGGGGGTGCCCTGGGAGCAGCTGGAGGGTCCCTCCCTCACCTGGCCCTCCCTCCTCAGCCTGCGGCAACTCCCACGAGCCCGACCCCACCCTCAGGGACCCGGAGGCTGTCGCCCGGCGGTGGCCATGGATGGCCAGCGTGCGGGCCAACGGCACACACGTGTGTGCAGGCACCCTCATCGCTGCCCAGTGGGTGCTGACCGTGGCCCACTGCCTCACCCAGTGAGTCGGGGCCCGGTGGGCTGGGGGAAGGGCGCTGGCCCCACATGGGCCCCGTCCTCCACCTGCTGGCCCATCGTGGCTGCTGCCCAGGCAGAGCCCCCCGTCCTAGGTCAGCCTCAGCGCGGCTCCCGCAGGCGGAGCGCAGTGCTCGGCTTTCCCAGGAGCAGAGCGCCCCCCACAACCCGGTCCCGCTTCCACAGGGAGCAGGCCCAGTGCCTCCCTCCTCCCTTCATGGGCCAGCAGCTTTGACACTCCGTGGCAGCGGGCCGGCCTGGGCACCGGGCCGGGAGAGGACCAGCTGCTCCTCAGACAAGAACGCGGTGCTCACCGCGGTGTCCAGTCAGTGAGGGGACCAGAGGGAGGGCAGCCGAGCTCCAGTGAGGGGGAGCGGCCAAGGGGACACCTGTGCTGGCCACGAGGGCTGGCCACGAGGGCTGGCCAGTGCAGAGGCGTGATGCGCGTGATCCGGCCTAAGGTCCGCACAGGCTCCAGAGGCATGCTGGGAAAGGAGGCCAGGGGAGAGGCCAGGGCCCAGTACGGGGCCCGTCACTTTCTGGGCGCAGCCCAGGCCGGGACAGACTCCAGAGGAAGCGAGGGCCATGCCACCTCCACCCTTTCCTGCTGTGTAGCCCTGAGCGGGCCCTGGGCTTCTCCGAGCCTCGGTTTCCCCTCCGAGGAGGACGCGGCCGCACTGTGCAGGGCTGGGCTCTGCTCCCTCCGCTGTGAGGAGGCTCGGGGCCGGCCACGGCAGGCGGCTGCGGTCTCCGCTCGGAGCCTGGCACTGACGCAGACGCCCGGTACTTCCCCAGGGACGGCGTCACCTACTCGGTGCGGATGGGGAGCCCCTGGATCGACCAGCGGGCTCCGACCACGGTGGACGTCGGTGTGCGCGAGGTCATCCTCAACAGCCGGTTCCGGGCCCGGCGCTACTGGTCCTGGGTGGGCAAGGCCAACAACATCGCCCTCCTGCGGCTCGAGAGAGCACTCACCTACAGCAAGTACGTCTGGCCCATCTGCCTGCCCGGCCTGGACTACAAGGTGCAGGACTTCTCCCTCTGCACCGTGACCGGCTGGGGCCGCCCCAGGGCCAACGGTGAGTCCCGCCCGGAGCGGGCAGGCGTGGGAGAGGCAGCTGGCCGGCCGGCCGTGGACAGATGTTTCTGAGGCGTGGTCCCTGGGAGCCCCTGCTCCCACCTTCCTGCTGGGCTGTCTCTCTCTCCTTTTTTAAAAATAAGTTTTTATTGATTTCAGAGAGGAAAGGAGAGGGAGAGGGAGATAGAAACACCAATGAGGAGAGAGAATAATGGATCGGCTGCCTCCTGCTGGGGATGGAGCCTGCAACCCTGGCACGAGCCCTGACCAGGAATCGAACCCTGATCTCCTGGCTCGTAGGCCGATGCTCAGCCCCTGAGCCGTGCCGGCTGGGCCCTGCCGGGCTCTTCTACCCAAGGTGGTCTTCCCCTCGAGGGGTTCGGCAGGAGCAGCCTGGCGCCAGGCTGCAGGGGGCAGAGGTGCCCAGGAGCTCCGGCCAGACGGGCAGGAGGGCCGCAGAGCGGGCTCTGCTGTTGGCAGGATTCCGGGGGGGCCATGCCTTCAAGCAGAACATGGAGGTGAGAGGAGCCGGCTCTTATCTGGGAAAAGCTCCCGAGGTAGTCGGCCCCAGAGTCTGGGAGTCCCTCGGGATCCCCCCAGGGCCCTCAGTCCCCTGTCATCCCATTGGGAGCAAGGCCCAGAGCAGGAAGCTGTCCTGGCCCTCCGGGGTCCACTTCAGGCACCTGCCTTTCCCCGTCCCCCCATCACCCCCACCCGAGCCTCCGGCTCCAGCCCAGGGGAGGGCCTGGCTGCTGTCTTCCCTGCCACAGGCTGTCAGTGGCTGGGGAGGATCAGAAGTCCCCAGGCTCAGGCTGTGGACGAGACCAGCGAGGGGAGGAAGGGGGCCGTGCTGGGGGCTGAGGGGCGCTGGCCGGCTCAGGGAGGAACCTCTGAGGAGGGTCTTGGGTGGAAGGAAGGGCAGGAATGGACTCAGCGGGTGGGACTCTGGGGAGGCAAACCAGGTCCCGTGAGGCCAGACTGGGGGCCCTACCCGGGTCCCCCTCCAGGGGAGCTGGGGAAGGGCAGGTGGGACGGCAGGTGGGCTGACCCTGGAGAGACCCCGCCCTGGCCCGCCGTGTGGCCGGCGGAGAAGGCTGGGAGCTGGCGAGGAGCCGAGGGGGGGGTGGCAGCAGGGAATCCACCGCCTGAGGAGGCCTATCCGCAGGCTCTTGGCCGCAGTCCCGGACCATCCAGGAGAGGGAGGTCACCGTCCTCAGCAGCAAGGAGTGTGAGGACTTCTACCACCGGTTCTCCAGAATCCCCGCCCTGATCCGGATCATCAACTCCCAGATGGTCTGTGTGCAGGACACCGACCGGAAGCAATTCTGCTACGTGAGCGCTGGCCCTGCCCTGCCCCACCCCTGCCCTGCCCCTGCCCCTGCCCCTGGCCCTGGCCCTGCCCCTGGCCCTGCCCTGCCCCACCCCTGCCCCGCCCCTGCCCTGCCCCTGCCCTGCCCCTCGCCCTGCTCCTGCTCTGTCCCTGCCCCTGCCCCTGGCCCTGGCCCCACCCCTGCCCTGCCCCTGCCCTGCCCCACCCCTGCCCTGCCCCTGCCCTGCCCCTGGCCCTGGCCCTGGCCCTGGCCCTGCTCTGTCCCTGCCCCTGCCCCTGCCCTGCCCCTCGCCCTGCCCCTGCTCTGTCCCTGCCCTGCTCCTGCCCCTGCTCTGTCCCTGCCCCTGCCCTGCCCCTCGCCCTGGCCCTGGCCCTAACCCTAACCCTGCCCCTCCCCTGCCCCTCCCCTGCCCCTGGCCCTGGCCCTGGCCCTGCCCTGCCCCTGCCCTCCAAGCCCTAGGCCAGGATGTGGAGGGGGAGGGGGGAGAGGGAAGGAATGAGCAGAGGCCATGGAGCAGGAAGATGGGGAAGGGAGATGGGATGGAGAAGAAATGGAGGTCAGGTGGAGAGGGGGGGTGGGGAGACGGAGGTGGGTAAGCGGGGATGGAGGACTGACTCCAGAGCATGGGGAGAGCACCCTCTGTGGGAGGCCTCCTGGGTGCTGCTCGGCCAGGGACACTCAGGGGTGTGGGCACAATCTGTGTGAAGCCCCTGCTGGTCCCTGAGCCGGGCCCCCTTTCCCCGGGGCAACGCCCTGATCTCTGCCCCCGCCCCCAGGAGACCAGTGGGGAGCCCCTGTCCTGCCCCGCGGAGGGCACGTGGCTCCTGGTGGGCATGGTGAGCTGGGGGCCCGGCTGCAGCATCAGCGAGGCACCGCCCATCTACCTGCGCGTCTCGGCCTACCAGCACTGGGTGTGGGCGCGCATCAACGGGCAGGCGCTGCCCGCCCCGGCCGGCCCGCTCCTGGCGCTGTTGCTGGCGTTGCCCCTCAGCCTCCTCGCTGCCTGCTGACACCGCAGGCCTCCCGGGGCGCCCTCCCCGGGGGCCCCTCTGCACCCTCGGCCAGGACAGGCCGCTCTCCTGTCCCCAGGCAGGGCCCGGACCAGGCGCTCATTAAACAGTTCTCTTCCTCACCAGCCTCCTTCCTGGGCCTGGTGCCCGCTCGCTGGCTGCTCCGGTGGGAGGCGGCCGAACAAGACAGCGGGAGCGGGGCTCGGCATGGAAAGGCAGAGCCCAGGGCCGGCCTCAATGTGTGTGTGTGTGTGGGGGGGGGGTGTGTGGACCCTGCAGAAGGCGGGGGAGTGTGTGCAGCGATGATCCGGGGTCAGCGATAGAGGACATTGGAGGCAGGGAGGCAGCTGTGGGCCAGGAGCTGAATGTGTGCTCCCGTTAATTTGGTTGGAGCCGGGCTCTCCTTGCCGTTGGCATGGCCCGGCAGTGGCCAGGGCACACCCAGCCCTGGGCTCAGACCCCCGAAGGCCTGTTGAAGCCACAGCTGCCCCTGCTCTTGGGCACCTGACTCCCTCCAGCCACCTCCGTCCAGGCTCGGAGAGCCAGGAGGGACCTCACCGGCTCTGCTGTCACCGGCGCTCCAGGTGGGGTGGAAGGCACTCAGCTTTATTTATTCATCTCAGCCCCCCCAGTCCCCCCGCTCCGGCCAGAACCCTCTGGGATCGCCTAGGCCCCAAGGCCCCAGGCCCCAGGGACGCCCCGGGACGCCCGGCTGGTGCGCGCGGCCCTGCAGAAGCCCTCCGCACCTCTCACCCGGGCCTTCTCATCGCCGTGCTTTGGGCCTGTTGTTGAGGGTGGGAGAAGAGGCGCCTCAACCCCAGCTGCCCCTCGGTGATCCCCTGGGGCCGATGGAGAAGGATCACGGCACAGCCGGGCCCGCTGGCTTCTCAGAGATTCCCTCTCCCCTCCCCCCTGGCCCGGCTGCAGCCTCCCGCACCCCTGACACCTGCAGCCCAGCCCTGAGCCCCAGCCGCTGCTGACCCAGCAGCCTCTTCTCCATCCCTGAGTGTAAACCAAGTGCATCCTGCTGCCAGGGGCTTCGGCTGCGGGGCTGGGGGTTCTGCTTCTGGCCACCTCCGCGCCCCCGCTGGACCCGAGCCCCTGATGGGTGGGGGCTGACCCCCCACCCAGGGCTGCCGTCCGGCACAGCCTGAGAGCCGCCTGCACCCAGCTCCCGGCTGCCCACCCGGCCCATTGGTTCACGTGCTTTCCCCAGTGACCCCACAGCGTGCCACTCCCTTAGCTCCCTGTGCTCCAGCCAGAGGGTGAGACCCGCCTGTGGGGGGCAGGCTGCTCTGATCTGCGGAGGGACGGTGGCCCCGGCCCGCTTTGCTGAGTGGCCACGTGGACAGGGGAGAAGCAGCGGAGCCCAGGCTAGGAGGCAGCACACCTGCGGTCTGGTCCCTGCCCCTGGCAGGCTCAGGGAGGAGCGTGGAGTCCAGGCTGCCGCCTCCAGGAAGCTCTCCTTGATTCTCTCTCACTTCTTGGCTTCATTCTTCTCATCCTCCTCTACCTTGATGGCCACCGTGTCCACGCTGTCCTTCTTCTTCTTCTTCTTCTTGTCATCTGAGGGGCAAAGGGGCGCACACCAGGCGTGAGACAGCGCCCTACGGCTCACCCGCAGCCCCACGCCCAGCCCCTCACTGCCGTCTTCCCTCCAGCCCTCTCCCACATGCACAGCCCCTCTTCGTTCTACCCGCCTCACCCTGGCCAGCTCTGTGTCCTGGCGCCCTCCCTGAGCCCCTGGGGCAGGTCTAAGGCACTGGCTGGCTCCGCAGGGGGGGCGGGGGGGGGCGGGGGGCGGGGCATGGTGGGCAGGGTCTGGCGCTCACCTCCGGGAACCTCTGTGAGCTCATTGAGGGGCGGCACGGTCTCCAGCTTATCAGTGTACATCTTGGCCGCCTTCCGCTGCAGGTAGCGGGCTTCGATCTCCTTCCGCGTCCTCGGCACACGGCAGTTGAAAACACAGCACAGAGTGATAACTGGAGGGGACAGCGAGGGTGTGGCCAGGGCTGGAGCTCGGCACCAAGAAGGTGCCCGCACCTCAGGCAGGCGTGCCTCCCTCCGCCTAGGGCTGTCCCACCTAAGACACTGCTGGGAGGCTTGCAGTAAGGCATTAAATAAAATACCTTTAGTAAGGTTTTTATTTCCCTCCCTCCTTCCCTCCCTTCCTTCCTCCTCCCTTCCTCTCCCTCCCTCTCTCCTTCCTTCTTTCCTTCCTTCCTTTGGTCTCAGAGAGGAAGGGAGAGGGAGAGAGAGAGAAACATCAATGAGGAAAGAGAGAGTCTTCCTACTGGGGATTGAGCCCACAACCCAGGCATGTGCCATTGACCGGAACTCAACCAGGGGCCCTTCAGTCCGAAAGCCCACGCTCTGTCCACTGAGCCACACAGGCCAGGCTGAGGCTCGAGTCTGGACAAAAGCCCTCTCGGGCCTGGATTTTACAGGCTCCGCACGGGGCTGGCTACTGGTCACACACTCGTGGGAGGGCTGGTGCCGGGGCTAGCGCTCCGCTCTCACTGCCTTGCGGTTCTCAGGGGCCTCAGGTTTCCATTGGGCCCTGCCCTGTCACAGCTCCTGGTCCAGAGGTCCTGAATAGACTAGTCCCGCAGGCGGGCTGCCTGGAGGGCCCGGGCCCCAGCCCCGGCCGTGTGGGTCAGAGTGCCCCTCCACCCCGGCCTCTCCTGGCTGTGAGAGCCGCCGGCCAGCCCTGCGCACGGCGGTCACTCAGCCTGAGTTATTCCAGGAGCCGGTTTCCTGCTGGGGCGGCGCCCAGGCACCTGGGCCAGGGCACGGCGCTGGCCTGCCCGGTGAGGGGCACGGCGACAGGGCGGCCGGGGCCTGGCTGAACTGAGTTTATGTTCCTGAGGCCCCACGGTCTGACCACCGCGGGCCTAGCCTCGGGAGGGGGGAGCTGCTTCCTGCTATAAGTCCTGGGCCAGACGTGACGTCCTGGCAGACTCCCGGGACAGGAGGGCGGGCAGGACAAGCCGCCTGTTTTGGGACGGTGGGTCAGACCGACCCGACCTGGCCTGGGCGGGAGCACCCTCTGGAGTCGCCCTGTGCAGCTTCAGCCAAATGTCACGGCCCATTGCGTCTCACCCAGACTCGCAGAGGAAAGGAAAAAATGAGTGAATGGGTCTCAAGGCTCTTGCTGCTGAGGACAAGACTGGCTCCTGAATGAATGGGTGGGGCCTGGGGGCAGTCACACCCAGGAGCTCGCTGGGGGCTGCGTGAGGCCCCAGAGGAAGGGACGGCCTGGGCTGTGGGGTAGGCCTGCGTGACAGCCTTCCGGACCCGGAGGGCTGGAGCCTGGGCTTCTCAGATCCTGCCTGCCGGTGCCCAAGGCCGGTCCCTCCCCCAGCCCGACTGGCCGCCACGTCTCCCGCCCCCAGGCCCTCCTCCGGACCAGGCTGCTCCGTCCGCTGGCCCAGCCTCGGCAAGGGATGGAGCTGCTTCCGGGCCAGGGGGCTGGTTCAGGGAGCACAAAGGGCAGCCGTGGGGCCGGGCAGGGCTCAGACACCGCCCCTCGCTCTGGCCCGGCCGCTGGCTCCACTCCAAAGGACCTTCGACTGAGGTCCAGGGCCCAGGCCAGAGGAGACCCCGGAGGCACCCATCCACCCCAGCCCCTCTCCACAGGGTCTGGGGGTGATGCCCGCAAGCTGTGCTCGGGGTTCACCCAGACTGGGGAGCAGGGGGCTCGGCCTGTGGGCCGTCCTCACCCTCTTCTCGGAGTGGCGTGAGGGGCACGTGTCGGTTGTGTGGTTGGTGTCCCGGTGCCTCTGGGCCTGGCACCTCTACCACGTGGGGCCGAGCCGAGCCCGGGAGAGGCCACTGTGTGCCCGAAGCTGCCTCTGCGCCCCCTGTGGCCCCTGCAGGCCAGAGCCCCCCACCTGGCAGGATGGGGCTTGACTCCCCCCTCCTGGACCCCCGTCTGCCGCGGGCCTGCACCCAGAAGCCTGCCTGGTGCCCAGCTTCAGCTAGGAATCACACAGCCTCTTGCTCAGATCCGGGCCCCACCAGGCGGTGAAGAAATGGGGGTGGGGTGCCCACGGGGGGGGGGGGCACTTCTGGAGCCAGGAGAAGCACGTGCCAGTCAGATGTCCCGATCTCGTGGGAGCCCCGTCTGGGTGTGTCTCATGCTGTCAGCAGGCGCTGCCTCGGGGGACCCTGTCCGGGGACAGCTCCCTCAGAGCCTGCATGCGCTTTACCCGACCAGGCCAGGCGCTCGCTCCGGGAGATGCCAAGGGTTATCTGAGGCCTCTGCCCACACCACCCCCGCGCCCTGGGGGCCTCCAGCATCCACCGGGGACCCTCCCCTCCATGTGCCTTTGCAGCGTGCCCCCATTCCCTTGGCCTGTAGGAACCCCCCAGACTGCCATGGCGGCCTCCTCACAAGCTGGCGTGTCTCTGCCCTCCCCCAACTCCAGGCCAGACCCCCCCCCAAGGAGCATGTCCAGCCCATTTCTATTTCTACTGCGTCAAGCACCCCCTCCCCCCCAGGAAAGATGTCTCCTGCTTTTCATTGAGATGGTGGAGGCATGAGGGCAGTGGAATGTGACAGGGCAGGGCTTGCAGCTGGGGAGACACATCTGCTGGGCATCTGGGAGCCTCCGGGCGGGGCCTCGCCGGGTGGCCTTGCTGGGCCCCTGGGTGTGGGCCTGAAAGTTGGCTGAACTGCAGGAACAGCGTCAGGAGGCCCGAGGGGAGAAATGACACGTCCGTCCCGGATCCGAGGCCCTGTAATCACCCTAATTGCCCTGTGGCTGCTTCCCCATTTGGCGGGCAGAATGCTTCAGGTCACCACCGCCTGCCCGCCCTCCACGGGGACTCTGCGTGGACGGAGGGGCCTGGAGCCACAGCAGGCCTCCTGCGGGCACTGCCGGGAACTGCTGGCCCGAGCCGAGCCCCTGGGTGGAGCCGGGCGGGTGCGGGGGGCGGGGGTACTCACTGATGGACAGCACGAAGAGGGAGAAGATGCCCACCACGTGCCACAGGCGCATGTCCCAGAACACCACAGTCTCCTTGGTCAGCGGCGGGGGCTTGGGCTTGGGCGGGGCCGTGCTGGGCTGCGGGGGGAGAGGGCAGTGAGCCGGGAGCCGGGCCGGACAGCCCAGAGGCCTGGTCTCAGCAAGGACCAGCCAGGCCCTTCAGGAGCGCCCAAACCCACTGCCCAGACCAGTGCCTCCCAACCTCGTTGTCTCAGGCTCACACACGGATTCCTGAAAGCCCGCGGCAATGGAAAACAATCCTGCTGATCTGACCAAAACTACATATTTACTTTTGATGCGTTCACACTGCACAGCTATCGTCGTGTGGGTAACTAACTTTCTGTTTTATACTGATTATTTACAGACAGGAAGAGAGAGGCATAGAGAGTTAGAAACATCGGTGAGAGAGAAGTATCGACCAGCAGCCTCCTGCACCTCCCCCACTGGGGATGTGCCTGCAACCAAGGTACATGCCCCTGACCGGAATTGAACCTGGAACCTTTCAGTGCACAGGCTGATGCTCTAGCCACTGAGCCACACTGGTTTCAGCTACTGTCACTTATTTATTTGAAGATCTAAGGCAGGGCTGGGGAACCGTTTTCCTGCCAAGGGCCATTGGGTATTTAAAACACCATTCGTGGGCCCTACAAAGTCACCGACTTAAAAATTAGCCTGCAGGAGGGAGGTGGGGGGGGCAGAAAAATTCAATAAAAGTAAAAAAAATCAGCCTGCTGCAGTGGGTCAGGCATTTAATTAACTCACCCCTCATGCCTTGGCAGGGCCAGACCAAGTGACTGCTGGCCTGGGGGCTGGACCCCCCACCTGGGTCTGAGGGAACGAGGTCAGTGCCCTGACTACGTACGAGTGCTGCATGTTTTTAAATCTTCCCGTCACCGTTAGAACTCGCTGTCCTAGACCTCAGGAAGTTCCCAATTCAGCACACGAGAGCCGAGCCCCAGAACCATGGAGCCGGGACGTGGAGGGCAAAGGTGGTTGGTGCTTGGGAAGACCGAGGCCAAAGGGCAAAATGCCCCCACTGCTTCCAGTCCCTCCGATAGCCTGTGGGTCTCTCCTCCTCCTCCAGTCCTGGCCTTCACAGGCAGACGGGGACTCAGGACGAAGGCCAGAGACAAGGGGAGGTCTGTACTATCCTGGGGACTTGGCTCTCCCGTGCTGCCCACCCCCCCAGATGGGATAGGTGTGGAGCCCGTGGCTGCGCCTGGCCAGGACCCCACACCTCAATGCCAGGGCTGGGACAAGGCCGGTCCGGACAGGACAGACCTTTGTCCACAGTACGGCAGCGACACCTGGAGGCTGAACCATGTAAGCACATGGGGAGCATGTCAGCCAGGCCGGGCAGAGCCAGCGGCCTCCCCTTCCCAGTGGGCTCAGTGCTCCCTGGAGGCTTGAGGGGACCGTGGCCCCGCCTCGGAGGACCGAATGGACCCTCAGGGACACGGCCTGCCCTGGGGGTTCTAAGGGGACAGCATTGCTCTGGGCTCTGGGTGGGCCAGGCCTGCTCTGGGCGGTTCTTGCAGACCTGCCCTGATCTGACAGGGACATGACCGCTGTTCCCACACTTGGCTGAGGGTGTGGATGGGACTCAGTGTTCAGGAGGGAGGAGCCTGGCCATCTGTGCGCCGTACGTCCTCCAATGAACAAGGACCGGCCTGAGGAGTCCCTGGGGGTCTGGGAGGAAAGGCAGCCTGCAGGCCGCCCTCCATCAGCCTTTCCCTGGGTCCAAAGCAGGGACGGGGTCCTCCCACCAGCCAGGCTCTTCCTCCTCCCTCCCTCCCCCTCATCTCCCACCTTCTCCCCCTCCTCCTCCTCCTCTCCCTCCTCTCCCACCTCCTCCCCCTCCTCCAGGGAGCCTGTCCCGGGAAGCCATAGGGTCTTTGTGAGGGATTGGTACCCGATTCCCTGGCTCTTTTCTCTTAACCAGGGTGACCTGTGGAGTCAGGGTGAGGGGTGGGGCACACCTGGGGTGGAGCACACAGTGGTACAGGACCCACGTGTGGTGGTAGGACATGTGGGCAGTGTCAGGGCAGAGCCGGCAGAGGCAGGGTCCTGGTGGAGGGTGACAGGAGCAATCGGCTGTCTCCTGTGGGGGGCGCCGCAGGGTCTGAACCCCCATCGGAGCCTCAGCCTGTGTGCTGACGCTGGAGGGCTGGGAGGGGGGTGCACGGGCCTGGCTGGCCCATCTCTCCGGTGCTTCCCCGATCCCTGGCTCCGCCAGGCCCTTGCAGTGGCAGGTAGATGGACTCCAAATGCACTTTCCCTTAATGAGCTGGGAGGAACCCTGCTCCGGCCGGGAGGAGTCCTTGGCTCAGACTGATTCGCCCCCGCCTCCCGGCCCCAGGGCAGCTCAGTTTCTGCATCTGAGGCCTCAGGGCAGCAGAGGTGCCCAAGCCCCAGCTCAAGCCAGCCTGGCTCCCCTTACAGGGACACAGGAGCTGACATCTAACTCCAGCCCCGCGCTCTGACCACACCCTGGCCAGCAGCAGGGACGGCTAGCATTGGGCGGCAAGGCTCTGGCCCCACCCATGTCCCCAGACCCTTCACAGCCGGCTGTGCCCTCTGACCCCAGCACAGGCCTGCCCACCCTCTCCCATCCTGTCCCTAGCACCTGCCACTCCAGGGCTTCCCGGATGTCCCCTGCTCTCTCTGCACCCATTGCTGCAGAATTCTGGGTCTGGTTGCCTTTGGTACCCCTTCCCAGATCAGCAGCAATGGTTAGAGGGGCCGGGAGGCTGCAGAGAGCCCCTCCCAGCATGCCCAGCCCTCCAGCCAGGCTGCTACCACCCCCCCCCCACCCCCCCCAGCCATCTTCCTCACCTCTTCCTGCTGTCTCAGCGGCTCCTCCCAGGCCTCCCAACAACACGCCCCCTTTCCACTGTGTTCTCTTCTGTCCAAACCGGGTCTCAGCACGATTCCCCTCTACAAACCCTCTCACACACAAGGACCAAGACAGACCCTCCCTCCAGGGCACATGTGTCAAACACAAGGCCCTCTGGCCAAATCCGTCCCGCCAGGCCTTGCAATGTGGCCCGCACCGCGCTGTCATCACTGCACTCTGCTGCGTTTCCATCACAGTGGCAGTTTATGACTGTTCAGTAAACCATTCGGCCCGCGATTTAGGCTGGATTTTAGATTTTGGCCCCTTCTCTGATTGAGTTCGACACCCCTACTCCAGGGCTAAGGCAGTCATCACCGCCTGCCCCAGCCTCTGGCATGGAATGCCATTTCCTCACTCCTTCCCCAGGGAGGTCGGCCTGGGGAGGACCGGGGCCTGGGAGGACTGTGGGCGGCAGACGCTGTTTCCGCCAACAAAGCCAGGGACTAGAGCCCCCATCAGACTCGTGGGCATCCCTCTCCCAGGCCCCTCTAGACGGACACTGGGGAGAGGAGCTGAGGGACCCCAGCGGACGGGACAGACCTGGATCCCTAAGATCAGGTCAAAGTGAGTTCCCCCCTCGGACAGAATGCCCCTGAAATCAGGGGACCAGGGCCCGGATTAGGGCTGTCTCCCCGCCTGGAAGCCTGGGGCCCGGCTGGTCCCCATGAAGCCAGGCCCCCCACGGGAAAGCAGCTCCAGCCAGAAAGGCACCCACCCGCCTGGCCGGGCCGGCCCCCCCAGCCCCCCTGAGGCCCCCCGAGGCCCCCCTCCGCGTCAGACTCACTTCCACTAGCTGCCCAGCGACCCCGGCGAGGCAGACCCCCAGGGCCGCGCCGCTCAGCGCCCAGAGGGGCCCCGCGCCCCCCCGCCTGGCCATCCCGGCGGCCGGCAGGTCCGAGCAGAGCGACGCCCAGCCAGCGGCGCCCAGGCAGCTGGCAGGGGGAGGCGATCCGGCCGCAGGCGGGCATCACTTATTCATCGCTGGTGTCCGGTTGCTGGGCTGTGGCCGCTCTTGAGCGCGTGAAGGCCCGCCCCTCCGAGGACCAGACCCCCCCCACCTGGACCCACGTCAGGTCCTGCCCTGCCTCCCCACTGGGCCTCAGTTTCCCATCTGCCCAGTGGGAGGCCCTTTCCCTGGTCACGTCCTGGATGTGGACAGCTGCGCCGGACCCAGGTGCCTGCGCCCACAGGCAGGTTGCCGTGGCGACGGGCGCTCAGGGATGCCTTGGGCTGGCTCCCTGCCCGGAGGCGGCTCTGGTCACCCTGGACACCGGGGCCGTGGGGGAAGGGCGAGGTAGAATGGTGGGAGCCGCTGCTGCGGGTGCCATGGAAGGTTCCTGAAGGAGCCAGCATCTGCGGCCCTGAGGGCTGACCCTCAGCCCCTGTCACACCTGAGCCCTGGCCCCGACCTCACACTGACCCCAGCCCACCTCTCACCCTGGTCCTGCCCAGGGGGAGCCCTGACAGCCCAGGGCTGGAGGAAAAGAGGGGGAGGGAGGCTGTGAGGGCTTGGATACCTGGGGAGGGGAAGGAGGGGCAGCCTGGGTGGGGAGCCTTCTGGTGTGTGTCCTCCCTCCCTGCCCCCTCCTCCCTCCTCCCTTCTCCCTCTCCCTCTCCCTCTTCCTCCTCCCCCTCCTCCCTCCCCTCCCCTCCCCCTCTCTCCTCCTCCTCCCTTCTCCTTCCTCCCTCCTCCCTCCCCCCTCTCCCCTCTTCCCTCCTCCTCCCTCCCTCCTCCCTCCCCCCTCTTCTCCTTCTCCTTCCCCCTCTCCCCTCCTCCCTCCTCCCTCCTCCATCCTCCTTCCTCTCTCTCATCCCTCTTCTCTCCCCCTCCCTCCTCCCTCCTCCCTCCTCCCTCCTCTCTCCCTTTGTTCCATTATCACACATCTCCTGCCTCTGAGTGTGGAGCTGCACTCAGGCTGACCCTGCGTCTCTCATCACCAGGGGAGACCTGCCAGGCAGGGGTGCTGTGGGCCTCAGGCCCACCCTCAGAACCGGGACCCTATAGACCCAGAGCCTAGGGACTCCGCCGGAAGGTGCTATACTGAGCAAGGACCAAGGCAGGCTGCAGCAGAGTGGAGGGCCAGCCTCAGACACCCAGAGTCAGGCCTGGGAGGTGGCCGGCTGTAGGAAACCAGGAGAGCCGAGGGCCGGGACGGCTGGCCCAGGCCTCCTGAGGGGCCCTCAGCAGCGGTGGCCAAGCCTGGGGGCTGGCCACCCATCCTCCCAGGCCTGCTTTGGCCAGGCTTCAGGGCTCCACTGCAGCCCTCTGTGGGCCACTGCTCTGCGCTCCAGCTCACCCTCTGTGAAATGGGTACGACGGCAGTACCAGGACCCACACATCACAGGAAGTGCCAGTCCTTCTGATGTTGGCGCTGGTGTTGCTCAAGGCGCTGCATAGACACCCAAAATACCGGTGATACTGTTCAACACCTATGTCCTATAGCAAACACCAGGGTGAGGGGCATGTCCTCAAAGCTAACACCCTATCCGTCTTGTTATTCCTCTCCCCGATTTTCTGATGTAAAACTGAGGCCCAGAGTGGGGTTGTGCTTTAAGGACACTCAGGAACAGGAGCCTCAAACTCGGGCTTCTGCCCACTGACCGGCACAGTTTCTAGTTCTTACGACATTTCCCTTCCCCAGACCCCTGCCCCCCGTGGGGCCCATCAGATCTGGGGGGAGGGGTGGAGCTTGGGCCTCCCTGGCTCCCCCGCCCGGCCTCCCTGGCAGGCAGCTTCCTCTCCGTACGTGGCTTGCATGCTGGCCTGCAGAGCTCCATTTGTCCCTTGTGCACTATTTTTAGCTCCTGTGGGTTTCCTGTAGGAACCCAGTCCAGCTTCCAGCGCCGCTGGGTTGGAAGCCATGAGCAGAGGCCATTCACAGTGGCCAGAGGACACGGCGAGGGGCTCTCTCCTGAGCCCCAGCCCCCAGGGCTCCAGATTGAGCTCTGGGGGAACGGGAGGTAGGAAGCAGGGATCCCCCAAGTCGGAATCAGCCTGAATCTGGGGCACCTGGAACGTAGCCTGGGCTGAGCAGCCGAGGCCTGGGACGAACGGCTGGTCCTGCTGGGAGCTGGCAGTCTGACCGTGCTGGCCCCGGGCCTGGCTCAGAATAGCTCTGGGGCTGTGTCGGGTGGGTGACACCTATGTGTGCGTAGGCACGAGCTCTGTCCACAGCATCTGCGTACACAAGAGTGCGCGTGCACTTTGCACGTGCCTCTGTATGTGCCTGGGTGTGGGTCCCGGTGTGCACAGGCCACAGCCTATACACCTGGGTCTGTGTGAACGTGTACACATACGCCTATGTGCAGGGCTGCCAGCGAGCTCTGCAGTGGATGAGTCTGTGTGGCACAGGTGAGTACATGCCACTGCATTACGTGGCCTCTATGCGTGTGCAGGGGTGTGGGTGGTTGGGGTCGGACAGGGCCCTTGGCTGTGCTGCAGGTGCCGAGGGAGGTGGGCCAGCAGAGGCTGCCCTCTGGCTCTCTTGGGCTCGGCCAACCCTGGGCCCACGCCCAGGAGAAGCTGGGAGGGGCCGGGCCAGTCTGGCTCACTCTGGCAGATAGTGAAACCGAGGTTGGCAATGCCCATGAGGTCACCCCGTGAGGGGGAGTGAGGGAAGACTGACCCCGTCTCCAGTGCCCTGAGGTGTGGTCCGACAGGAAGTCTGGACGCAGGGAGGAGGGGAAGCTGAGGGGCCCTTCCCTTCCTGTCCGAGCCCAGGCAGCACGGCTTCCCTCGGCTACAGGTGCAGCTGAGGAAACTGAGGCCCTGAGAGGGGAGGGCTGCCACAGAGACACCAGCAGAGACCAGTGCCTCCTCCTCAGGGACCTGCCTTCCCCATTGGTTGCAAATGGTGACTCACATGGTCCTGGGTGGCCTTGCTCTCTCCACACGGACCCTCTCCAGCTCTTAGCCCCTCCCCCAAGCCCCAAAGACCCACTTGCCCGCCCACTCTCATGTGTCAGGGGACCCTCAGACCCTCCAAGACCTGGCTCATCTGCTAGAACCCCCGGGACTGACCACGCACCCCTCCACCAGGCTCTCTCTTCAGTCTGGCAGGAGGGGATGGGCCCACCACAGCCGCAGACTTGAGCGGGGGCTGGTGGCCACTTGGCACTTGCGCTGCCTCCGGACACGCCCTTTTGCCCAAGTGGTCTGGGCAGTGAGAGGCAGAGGTGGCCCAGGGTCACCCCTGGACGCTGCAGCAAGTGATGGGGCACTGGCCTGCGGCCGCTCCCAGGGGCACCGCGTCAGACAGTGGGTTCCTTTGTTCAGGCGGGAACCTTGGTCCCTTCCCCTCCGGGAGGTCCTCGGGACTAGGCTTACGCCACCCTTCCCAAGGTCAAAGGCCCTGGCGCAGACAAACGCGCTTGGCGTGGAGACCCAGGAGTGGGGGGAGGGGGACTTGCCAAGGTCACAGGCTAGAGTGGCGCTGGCCGATCCGCCCCGCCCAAAGGGGGTCCAGGAGGTCACGGGCTGCACCCTAGGCCCGCAGAACATCAGAATGGGCGAGGGGCTGGGGGCTGGGAAGGCCCTGCCAGGCCGAGGAAGCCATGGTCCCTGCTGGCTCTCCTCAGCCCTTGCTCGGGAAGCGAGGTGAGCCGGGCTTGAGTGAGTTTGGGGTGGAGTTGAAGGGTCAAGTTCACCCCTCCTTCTCCCTCCCCCTCTTTGGCTCCCAGGAGCCTTTGGACCCTAAGGACACCAGAGGGGTCTGGCCTCAGGAGAGACCTCCGGCGGCCTTCAGGCCAACCCTCGCTCCCCACGTGGTCACACCGGGGGCGTGGCCGTGGCACAGAGGGGCGTGGTGAGGCGCTGAAGGGCGGGGCTCGGGCGGAGGGGCGGGATGGGATGGGACGCGGAAGAACTGGGCTCTGGGGGCGGAGCGTGGCGCGGAGGGGCGGGACTCAGGGGCGGGGCTCGGGGCGGGGCGGGCGCGGAGGGGCGGGGCTATGGGGGCGGAGCGTGGCGCGGAGGGGCGGGGCTCTGGGCGGGCCGGAGGGGCGGGGCTCGGGGGCGGGGCTCGGGGGCGGGGCTCGGGGGCGGGGCGGGGCGGGCGGGAAGGCGTGGGGCCGCGGCCAGAACCCGGGCTCCGCTCACCGCCGGCGGCGCCGCACAGGTAAGTGCGGGTGGAGGGGCGCCGTGCGGGCTCCCTGTCCCGCTCTCCGCGCTCCAGGTGGGACCTTCGCCTCTGCGGCCCCTCGCCCGACGGGTCGCCGTCCCTCTACGGCCCCTCGGTCCCTGCGGCACGAGTGTGTCCGAGTGTCCCCCTGCCCCGACCTCCCTGCCCCGACCTCTGGGCCGGGTGGTCACCGCCTGGCTCCGGAGCAGCCCCTCCCCTCCTCCTGGGCCGCATCGCCCGGGGCGTGGCCGGGGCCTCAGCTCGCCCGAGGGCTGCCTGGAGGCGGTGGCGCCGCCTGGTGGTGCCCGCAGGGAGGGCCGGCGGGCGGGTGGCGGTGGTGGCGGGAGCCCATGTTTGGGAAAGTCCGGGACTGCGTGTGCCCGGCGGGCGGGCAGGGCAGTGTGTGTCCGGGCTGGGGCTGGAGCGGAGCCTCTGGACCAGCAGCGGGGCCGCGGGGGTGAAGGGGGCAGAGCAGGGATGCCGGGGGCGAGGCGAGTGGGACTGCGGACCGCTGTGAGGGTCAGCGCCCCCTCCCAGGTCCGCTCCCTCCGCCAGCTGTCCGCCCACCTGCTGGCAGGTCCATCAGGGGCCCGGCGGCCGGGAACTGCAGCCAGCAGCACTTCCTTGCCTCCAGACCCGGACATACCACAATGGGTGCCATGACAGGGTGTGGCCGGGGGCCAGAGAGGCCTCGGTGACCTGCCCCAGAGGGACCCGCAGGGACCAGGCCAGGAATGCAGGGAGGGAGCAGGTCTGGCTGCTGGGTAGACTGACACGGGGACAGGCAGCTGAGTCACCTGGGCATGCCTGGACCGGCCGTGCCCAGCACTCCTCCCCTGTGAGCCCTGAGGCTGCAGGGGAGGCAGGAGGCCGCCCACCGGAACTGGCCGGCGTCCTCAGGTGAGTCGCCCAGCTTCTCGGAACACGGAGCTCAGGGCGCCTGGGTCTGACTCCGTGTGCGCCCTTCATACAGGGTGTCTGGGCGCTCCTGCTCCTTTCTGGGCCTGTTTCCCCACATGCACACCGTGTGCAGCCCCCCACGAGGGAGCCTCACACTTGGCTGGAGAGAGAGGGCCAGGCCCTGGACCAGAGAGAGCGGGTTGGGTCAGAGAGGGAGGACGCCTGCTGGGTCCCTGGCTTGTTCAAGCTTAGCACCACCTCCTCCCCTGCAGACATTCCACTCACTCATACGCACTCACGCCTGGCCTCACCCCTGCCCTTACACTCCCCTCCACACCCCCAGGATGAAGCCCAGCACTCCTTAACCGGGGGCCACCAGCCCGGACCCCAGCCTCTCCTGCAGCCTCGCCAGCCGGGCTTACGGCAGTGTGACTCAGTTTCCCAGGGCTAGAGGTCCCTTTGGGGCCACAGGCAGCTCTGAGAGGTGAGGGAGGCTGAGGACCAGGTCCCCAAACCCAGAGCCACTCCCTCCCAGCTGCTTATCCTCCTGGGGAGTAAATGTTTGGAAAGCTCTGCTCTGGTTTGAGCCCATTTCACGGAGGAGGTGACTGAGGCGCAGAGAGGAGCAAGGCTGTGGAGACGCCAGGGGGGCCTGGGCAGGTGGGGTCTGGGCCATCGCTCAGGTCTGGGAATAGAGCTGCAGAGTGAGGGGCAGAGAGCTCGCCTCCTGAGGGTGGCGTTGGTGTGGGTGGGGCAGCCCGGATGAGTGGGGGTAATTGGTCATCAAGACCTCCCTGTGGCTGGCGAGTTGTTTACTGCAGGTCCCCGCTCACCCAGTTCCCACCTCCCGTCCTGGTCGCACCCTCCTTCCTCCACCGTTAGCCACTGTCCTCTCAGCTCAGACCCCAGCTGCCTGCCAGCTGAGGGGCAATGGCCGCCCACAAAGGGCCTTTCCATTCCTGCCGTTTCTGGAGGTTGCACCCCAGACCCCATGGCTGGCTCCGGTCCTGCCTGAGCTGACTTGGAACAACTTGCCCCTCCCCCGGGGGAGGGGGTCTTGGGCTTGCAGGGCTGAGAGACAGAGAGGGGGAGAGAGAGCGTGCTCCAGCTGCTTCCCCTTCCTGCCTCCCCTCCCGAGGCCTCGCCCTCCTGAAGCAGTGGCAGGAAAGGTGGGGCAGGAATGCCTGGGCCCTGGGCCACGGCTCTGAGGCACCCGCCCTGCTTTCCCCAGAACCGATGTCCTGGGGTTGTGGGCTCCCTGGGGAGGGATGAGACTCCTTTCCCCTGGGGTCGGCCGGCCATCACCAGCTGCCTCCATCACGCCTCTTGCCCCCTTCCCCCCAGGTCAGCTAGGTGGCAGCGCGAGGGAGAGGCAGAGTTGGCATATGCCCTCCTTTGCCAGGTGAGTTACCAAGGCTGGTGAGAGGGCTGAGTCCACGGGGAGGCTGTGGCCTGGCTCTGGGGCTGGGTTTGGGCCCACACCCCTTCCTGCCCCTCCCTCAGGCAGGAGGCCACCTTCCCAGCTGAGCCTACCTGGTCGGAGGGCTCCTTACTGCAGGGCGGGACGTCCGAAGGCTGGAGCCCACCTGTCCTCAGGAGGAGCCATCAGCAGGGTGAGCCGGGTGGGGTGTCTGGGGTGTCTGGCTCCCCCCACCTTACCCTCACCTGGGGAGCTCGGCTGCAGTTTGGACAGGTTCAGGCCCCGGGCTGAGGAGGGACAGTCCTCTCATGGCCACTGCAAGTCCCGGCCTGGAGGGCAGAGCCTCCTGGCACCATGACAGCCAACAGCTGCCGTCGTCAGGGTGAACCGCGGCCCGCACACGTGGCCCACGTGGCTGAGGGCCGCTGGTGCCCGCCCAGGGGCTGGCGTGGCCAGCGCCGTCCTGCTCTACCCGGTGTCCGCCGGCAGGCCCGCGCCCGGCACGGCATGTGCAGCCCCGAGGAGGCGGCCCTGCTGCAGCAGGAGGAGGTCTTCACCGCCACCCTCGCCCGGATCAGCAGCCTCGTCCTCCAGCCCCTGCTCACGGCCGGTGGGTCCGCTCGCAGGGGGAGGTGGGGACACAGCGCAGGCCTGGGGCAGGATCTCTCCTGGTTGGGCCTCTGAGCTTCTGAGGGGCCTGGGGCCTGGCCCCCAGCGGCTGGCTGCTCCTCAGAGGGCCCCGAGGGGCCAGGCCGGGAGCCCCATCCTCGTTCAGACCCAGCTGTGCCCGTAGATGCCGTCCCTCCTCTTCCGGGGCGCAGGTCGGACCCTCATGTCGTGGTCCCCCAGGCGGGACGGGAAGCAGGTGTTCCTCCAGTGTGGGTCTCACGGAGTGGCCTGGGCGGGTGCCTTCCTGGTGGGGGCGCTGTCCGTGGCCTGCAGTCCCTGCGGAGACCAAGGCTGTTAGTGTGCCCGGAGCCCCTGGTCAGCAGAGCGGTCCTGTTTGGTGAGGAAGCCCTGGTGGTCATGCCTCAAGATGAGCCTGCTGACCCCCTGCTGAGCTCACGGGGCGTGTGGGCTCCCCGTCCTGGCCCCGGTGCCCGGGGATGCGGGGCCCGGCCGCAGCCCCAGGGCTGTGGGTGCCGCGGCCCTCTGGGAGCTCCCTGCCCCCTCACCGTGGGGTGTGCCCCCAGAGCCCTCGGACGCCCGGGGCAGAGAGGGCCTGCGGCTCCTGCAGCAGCTGCACGGGTGCGCCCAGCGGCTGTGGGAGGTGACGGAGCGGAGCCTGCGCTCGCTGCGGGAGCGGCTGCGCCACCCGGAGGCCGTCAAGCTGGAGTCCCTGCTGCTGCTGCGCGAGGCGGACCGCGTCCTGCAGGTCCACGTGGAGTAAGACAGCGAGGACGGTGACCGGGCTGACCGGGTCAGGGCTGGGCACCGGGTTGCTGAGCCCGGGTGGGGCTCGGCGGGCAGGCGCACAGGCTGGCCTTCGTGGCGCAGGCACTGGTCCCGCGCAGGCTCGGATACCCCAGCCTGAGGTGTTTGTGAGTTAGAATTGCTGGGGCCCGGGGTGGCCTGTGCCCAGAGCCAGGCCACTGCTAGGCCCTCAGGGCTGCAGCCACGCAGGGGGGTGGGGATCCTGGAAGACAGGGGCCGGCCTGCAGGTGCCCTGTTCTGCCGTCAGGTACATCGAATCCTACACAAGCTGTGTGGTGGTGCAGGCCTTTCAGACGGCGGCAAAGCAGAGGAGGTGAGTCAGTGCTGCAGGGCCTCCGGGGGGGGGGGGGGGGGGAGGACGGGGGGCATCTGGGAAGGAAGAGGGGGGAAGCTCTGCCCGGAGCACTGAGCGTCCAGGCCCAGGACTCAGCCTGAGCACTTCCAGCTCCGTCAGCTCCTCACTGGTCGACAGGAAGGAGGTGGCAAACCTAGCAAGCAGCTGCCAGGCCCAGGGCCAGGGGTGCCCCTGGGTCAGGGTGGGGACGCCTCCCTGGGCGATGGTGCGGTCAGCACCCCCTGAGACGCCAGGGGCCGTGGGGCTCCGTGCAGCGGCTGGGAGAGGGCTGGGCAGGCTGGGCAGGCTGGGCGCTGGGAGCGGGGGCTCACCTGGGCGGGCGGGCGCCGATGCAGGAGTGAGGGGCACCCGTCCTCCCTCAGGGACTACTGGCGGGGCCGGCGGAAGGCCCTGCGGCAGCTGCTGTGGGGCCTGAACCCCGGGGGCTCCATGGGCACCGCGATGGTCCAGGCCCTGCGCCAGCCGCTCGCCCACCACGTGCAGAAGTATGCGCTCCTCCTGCTGAGCCTCGGCGATGCCCTCGGGGAGGTGAGTGGGGCGGGGTCAGGGCTGCCCACCGGCCTGTGGCCTGTGGGAGGCCGAGGCTGGGGAGACGCAGGCCCCGGCTCAGGACGCTGGGAACTCGGGACCCTGGTTTGGGAAGGACCGGCCGGGCTGTGGGGACGTGGCCCTGTTCTGAGGGGGTTGGAGGGATGTGTGTTTGTCCTGGGCTCGGCTGAGGTTCTTGGCCCTGCCCTGGGGGAGCTGGCAGAGCCCCGGGGTGCAGACAAGGAATCCGGTACCAGGGTGGGGCCCAGGCCCAGCTGGGGAGACCTGGAGAGGCCGGCTTCCCTGTGCGATCTGTGCGCGGGCCATGTCCGGAGGAGCTGTGGGGGAGAGGGTGCCCTGGGGCCGAGGCGCAGGCCAGAGCCGGGCAGCCGTCCTGGGCGGCTCTGAAAGGCCCTGCCTGGCTGCTGTCCCTGCAGGGTCACCCCGCCCGGGAGCTGGTGGTGCAGGCGGCTGCCCTCTTTGGGGACCTCCAGTCCTTCATGAAGCAGGCGCTGGACCAGGCCGAGGCCACACAGGCCCTGTGGCACAGCCTGAGCGGCCGGCTGCGGGTGAGGGCCCGAGGCCCGTCAGGGGCCTGCTGGGGCTTCCCATCGGGAGTGGGCTGGTGGCTGACCGGGCGGCCATGAGGCCCCTCTGTCTGCCACGTTCCCCCAATGGCTGAGCGCCTCCTGGGCCCGGCCGAGAGCTGGATCTGGGCAAGAGGGGCCGGCCGAGCTGACCCTCTCTCCTGGGATGGCACCCCAACCGCTCAACCCGCCGCGGCACGCAGTCCCTGCAGGGGCACGTTCCCGGTGCCAGGCTTGGGGCTGAGGATAGAGATCAGGAGAACAGGCGGGGGGTGGGGCAAGAGTTGCCAGAGGGAGATCAGGTGAGAGGTGACAGGGGGCCATGGCAGCAGGTGGGCTGGGAGGCAAACGGTGCTTCAGAGAGCTCGTGTGGCCCCGTTGGGAGGGGCTGGGATCACCCCCCCGCCTCTACCATCACCATCCATCCGTGTCCATGTGACCTGGGGGCCTCCAGCAGGTGGGAGGGGGGGTGGAGGGTGGAGGCAGGAGCAGGTGGGAGGGGGGTGGAGGCAGGAGTGGAGTGGCCAGCGCATGCAGGATGGGTGCCCAAGCCCTGCCCCCTCGCCAGGATGCCCTCTGCACCCCTGCTCGCCGCCTCTTGCAAGACAGCCAGGACGTCCCCGTGACGGTCACGCCACTGCAGGCCGAGCGGGTGCTGCTCTTCGACGACATCCTCGTCCTCCTGCAGGTGGGTGGGGCCACCCAGGTCTGGTTGAGGAGCGGGAAAGGGTGAAGCAGGTGGGAGTGAGGGCTCCTCGCCGGGCAGCAGGACCCAGAGAGAGGGTCCCGCAGGGGCTGGTGGGGCCCAGCGGCGCCTCCGGAGCCTGATCTGTGGCTGCGGTGGAGCAGGATTTGGGCTGGGACGGGGCTGCCCTGGAGGCAGGGCAGGTGTGGGTGGTGAGGTCTGGGCTGGGCCTGCGGGACCGGCAGCCGGGGACGAGGTGTGCCCCACAGGCTGGCGCTCGGCCCGAGGAGGTGGCATCTGGTCTGGGCTCTGCATGACCCTGTGTCCCGTTCCCAGGGTCACAGAGCCCACACCTTCGACCTGAAGCTGGTGTGGGTGGATCCCGAGCAGGACGGGTGAGCAGCCTCCCTCAGCCACACTCCAGGCCTCCCTTCCTGTACCCCATGTCCCGCCCGTACCCAGGCTCCGTCTGGGCCCAGCCCCTGGACACAGCCTGTCGCCTCTCCGTCCGTCTAGGCGCGCCTTTCACCTCCTCACTCCGGAAGAGGAGCTTTTCTTCGGTTCCAAGCGCCCCCAGGACCTGGTGAGTGGGGGTGAGCTGTGAGCTGGGTGTGGGGCCGGGAGGGAGGGAGGGAGACAGGCAGGGAGGGGGGACACAGGTATACAACCTGAGCCTCTGGCGTCGTGGTCAGAGGAGGTCAGGGGTCCGCCTGGGACTGAGCATCAGAATGCAGTGGAGGCAGGTATTTTTCTCGGTGGAGCCAGTGCTGGGGCCTGGCGGTTTTGCCTGCCCCCACCCCCACTTCCCAACACCCCCAGCCCCCCACCCCCGGGCGGGCCCTGGGACTGCCAACGGGGAGCTCAGGTGTGGAAGGAGGGCCTAGTGCAGCATGGAGTGGCTGGAGAGTCCTCCAGGCGGCAGACAGGGTTGGAGGGGGGAGGGGGTCGAGCTGGCGTCCCCAGAAGTCCTGCCGACGGGGGCCTCCAGCGCCGTGACCGGCCCGGCTCCTCCCCAGGTGCTCTGGCGGCACACGGTCACCCAGGCCGTGTGCCGGGCTCTGCGGGGGAAGAAGGACTTCCTAGTGCGGGGGGCCGGCCTGGCGTCCTGCGAGACCCCCGCCTGCCGCTCCGCGGCGCACACCTTCCTGGCAGAGGGCCGGCTCTGCCGGGCCACGTATGAGGGCGAGTGGTGCCGGGGCCGGCCCCACGGCAGGTGAGTGACGGGCTCCGGGAGGGGCGGCAGGCCCGCACGGCCCTTCCTTGGGCAGAGCCACAGCTCTGGCTCCCGTGATCAGTGGTCAGTTCTGCTGGGTGTGTGGAGGGGGGTCTGCTGGGCTGACCCATGGCCTCCCTGTCACAGGGGAACCCTGAAGTGGCCTGACGGGAAGAACCACGTGGGCAGCTTCTGCCAGGGCCTGGAGCACGGGTGAGGCTGGGGCCGGTGCGGGAGCATGCGGGCGGGAGAAGGGTTCGAGCCACAGCACAGCCTGGCCCTCCCTAGATTCCCAAACCCAAACGGTGCAGCTCCCGTCCCAGCACCAGAGGGAAGCGAGGCCCCGCAGCGGCTGCCGGGGTGCACGGGGGGTTGGGGTGTCCTGAGCGGCCCCGGAAAGAAGCACTGAGACTCCCCATCGTCTGAGAAAGGCCTGGAGGGTAGGAAGGGGCTGGGGGCCCGGCGGGCCTGTGCCAACTCCCTCCGCCCACCCACGCTGACAGCTTTGGCATCTGCCTGGTGCCCCAGGCCGCCGAGGACAAGTTCGACTGCTACAAGTGCCACTGGCGGGACGGCAGCATGTGCGGCTATGGCATCTGTGAGTAAGTGCCGCCGGGGCGGGCGGGCGGGCTCTCGGTCCAGGCTCCCCCTGGGTGGTGGGACCACATGGTGACCTCTGCAGGTACAGCTCGGATGAGGTGTACAAGGGCTACTTCCAGGCGGGCCTGCGGCATGGCTTTGGGGTCCTGGAGAGCTCCCCGCAGGCCCCTTGTCCCTGCAAGTACACGGGCCACTGGGAGCGGGGCCAGCGCAGCGGCTACGGGATCCAGGAAGACGGCGGCAGGTGACCCGGGCCTCCGGGGGTTGGGGTGGGGGGCAGAGAAAGCCCTCAGGACCACACAACCTCAGGCACAGGCTTCCTGTCACGGGAAGTCGTCTGTTTGTCCGAGTGTCCGGTGCTCCCTCCCCGCCCCTCCCCTGGCTGTCTCCGGCTCCGGAAGCTGCTGTCTGGCTTGGCTTGGCCCCATGGGAGGGGCCACGACCCCCCAGGCTCTGGGGGACCCCAGACTCAGGGCCCCAGCCTGGCATCTGAGGCTCCGCCTCCGACCTTGTTCCCATGGTGACACCTGGGTGCCCCCCCCCATGGACACTGGACATCCCTGTGTATCTCCTGCCAGATGCCCTCCCCAGGCAGGCTCTCTCCCCCCTCCCCTCTCTGGAGGGCCTGATGTCACCTGCCTGCATCTGAGTTTAATAGACTCAGGCGATGTCATGGCTCCTTATGTGCCTCCACCCCCGACCGCAGCGATCACCCCCTACACACACACCAGAACACATACACCCCAGAATACACACACACACACTAGAACACACACACACACACACACCAGAACACACACACACCAGAACACACACACACCAGAACACACACACACACACACACACACACACACCAGAACACACACACACACACACACACACACACTAGAACACACACACACACACACACACACACTAGAACACACACACACACACACACACTAGAACACACACACACACATACACACTGGAACACACACACACACACTAGAACACACACACACCCCAGAACACGCACACACACACTAGAACACACACACACACACACACCAGAACACACACACACACCAGAACACACACACACACACACACTAGAACACACACACACACACACACACTAGAACACACACACACACACTAGAACACACACACACACACACTAGAACACACACACACACACCAGAACACACACACACACCAGAACACACACACACACACACCAGAACACACACACACACACACACACACTAGAACACACACATACACACACACACTAGAACACACACACACACACACACACACACACTAGAACACACACACACACACACACACACTAGAACACACACACACACACACACCAGAACACACACACACACACACACACACACTAGAACACACACACACACACACACACACTAGAACACACACACACACACACTAGAACACACACACACACACACACATACACACTGGAACACACGCACACACACTAGAACACACACACACACACCCCAGAACACACACACCCCAGAACACACACACGGTACATGGGACGATTGTCATTAACGCTGCCACCCCCTCCTCAGGGGCGAGCGCTACATTGGCCTGTGGCAGGCAGACCAGCGCCACGGCCCTGGGCTCCTGGTCACCCAGGCAGGCGTCTGCTACCAGGGGACCTTCCAGGCAGACAAGATGGTGGTGAGTGGCGTGACCCCGTGTGTCTGAGCTCCATTCTCTCTGCTCCGGGGACCTCAGGCAGAGCCGAGCTGGTCAGGGTGGGGAGGAGGAAGCTGGGGTCCTGGTGCGGGCAGGATTCCAGTCCTGCACCCCCACCCCACCCCACCCCCCGCCTGGCCCTCCCGCCTGCTTCCCCACCAGCAATCCGGGTCACCTGCTCGTGGCAAAGGCTAAGAGAGGCAGTGAGAGCGAGGGCAGGGCCCTGGCGACGCCAGCAGCCAAGCACCCACATTCATGGGCCCCTAACCAGACGCCCAGCTCAGACTCGGCTCCCAGCACAATCTCGGGGATCCCTCAGTGGCCCCTGGGCCCCATCATTGTCCCTGGTGTAGGGATCACTCGCGAGAGGCTCAGGGAGGCCAGAGAACTGCCCACTGTCACATTCCGCCAGTGCCAGGGCTGGGACGCAGACCAGGGTCCTGAGCCGGCTCCCCGCAGCAGCTCTCCCCCACCAGCATCCCCCTCCCCGAGCCAGCTCCCCCACCAGCACCCCCACCCCCGAACCAGCTCTCCCACCAGCACCCCCACCCCCGCCAGCTCCCCAACCAGCACCCCCACCCCCGCCAGCTCCCCCACCAGCACCCCCACCCCCGCCAGCTCCCCCACCAGCACCCCCACCCCCGCCAGCTCCCCAACCAGCACCCCCGCCCCCGAACCAGCTCTCCCCCACCAGCACCCCCACCCCCGAGCCAGCTCCCCCACCAGCACCCCCACCCCCGAGCCAGCTCCCCCACCAGCACCCCCACCCCCGAGCCAGCTCCCCCACCAGCACCCCCGCCCCGAGCCAGCTCCCCCACCTGCACCCCCACCCCCGAACCAGCTCCCCCACCAGCACCCCCGCCCCGAGCCAGCTCCCCCACCAGCACCCCCACCCCCGAACCAGCTCCCCCACCAGCTCCCCCACCCCCGAACCAGCTCCCCCACCAGCACCCCCCTCCCCGAACCAGCTCCCCCACCAGCATCCCCCTCCCCGAACCAGCTCCCCAACCAGCACCCCCGCCCTGCCAGCTCTCCCCCCACCAGCATCCCCCTCCCCGCACCAGCTCCCCCACCAGCACCCCCGCCCCTGCCAGCTCTCCCACCAGCACCCCCACCCCCGCACCAGCTCCCCCACCAGCACCCCCGCCCCTGCCAGCTCTCCCACCAGCACCCCCACCCCCGAACCAGCTCTCCCCCCACCAGCACCCCCCTCCCCGAACCAGCTCCCCCACCAGCATCCCCCTCCCCGCCAGCTCTCCCCCCACCAGCACCCCCCTCCCCGCACCAGCTCCCCCACCAGCACCCCCGCCTCCGCCAGCTCTCCCCCCCCAGCGCCCCCCAGCACTGTGGCTGTTGAGTGTGTTGTCTGCTCATGCTGCCCCTTGTTCAGAGAGGACTGAGGAGGGGAAGACGGAGCAGAAACAAGAACAGAAACAGCGTCCCGTTCGCTACGGCTCCCGGGATCCGTCCCACCGTCCCTCTCTGAGCCCGTGGCAGGAAGTGGGGTGGTTCATACTATTCCTGAGCAGGGGGGGGGCGCGGGGCAGGGGCAGGCAGGGGCTCCCTGGAGGCTTCCTGAGGGCCCTGGGGGGCGGAGGGAGCCCGCACAGGAGGTGTACAGGGCGACGGGATGAGGTCCGGGGCTCAGCCGCCGGGGGCTGGCGTCCCACCCAGCACAGTCCCAGGAGGTGTGGCCGGGTCAGGACCTGCTCCCCACGAATCAGCGCCACACCCGTTCCTGTACCTCCCCGCCGCCCATGTCTCTGGCCCTCCCGAACCCACCGGCCTCTTACTGGCTTCCCTCCCTAGGGCGCAGGGACCCTCCTCTCTGAAGACGACTCCTTGTGTGAGGGCACCTTCACCAGGGACCTGACCCTCCTGGGGAAGGTGAGGCCCGCCCCCGCCAAGGCCAAGGCCAGGACTGGAACCCGAGCCTCCCCCTGGGGCGGGGCTGGGCTGGGCTGGGCATGGGGGGAGCAGGAGGAAGTGCCTCCCCAATCCGGGCACCGGGGCCCTCCTGTGGGTGATGTGGTCCTGGGGAGTCGGAAGGGTGGGCCGTGCGGGTGCCCCGGCGGCCCCGCACATCTCCCCGTTGGGATCCTCCCGCCACCAGCATCGCCCGTGCCTGGGGCAGGTGCCCGGCTCTTCCTGCCCCGCTGACCCAGCAGGAGGCAGTGTGTCCTGGTGGCCCTTTGAACGTGGGGCTGTTTGATTTTGTTCTTACGGCATTTGACTGGCCGGGGCCAGGAGTGCTAGGAGTGGAACAGCCCAGACCCCTGCCCACCTCTGGGCTCTCCCGCCCCGGCCCACAGCTGTGGTGCTCCGCCTGAGCCCAGTCCCTCCTCCCCAGCTCCCGTCTCCTACCTCAGAGGTGCCCCTGGGGAAGGGCAGGGCTCCGGGTGGGGAGCCGCTGGGTGGGGAGCTGCTGGGGGTGGGGCACCGGGAGCCCTTGGGGGGCAGGTTAAATGGGTGGAGGGAAGCCACCCTCGGTCCCTCCCCTCTGTGGCATGGGATGGACAGGCATGAGGCCTCTCCTGATTGGATGGAAGGGCACCTGGACAGACAGCGTAGACAGACGTCCCTGCTTCCCTCTCTGCTTCCAGGGCAAGGTCACCTTCCCCAACGGCTACACCCTGGAGGGCTCCTTTGGCAGCGTGGCCCGCAGGGGGCTGTACACACAGGGCGTGCTGGACACGGCCGCCCCCCTGCCCGACCCCAGCAGCACCTGCCGGAGGTGAGCGCCTCCTTTCTCCTGCTGGAGCCTGGAGGGCCCCGTGTGCCCCAATCCATGCCCCTCACTGGCCTTGACTGGGCCAGGCGGCAATCCCCACTCCCCAGGGCCTGGACAGGGGCCTGCCCGCCCCAGCTCCCTTTCTCCCCGCCCCCACGTTCCCTCACAGGCAGCTGGGCCTGGGCGCCTTCCCTGCAGAGGGCCGCTGGCAGGGCGTCGTCGGCCCCTTCCGGGACTTTGTGCGTGCCGGCTGCCCCGGGGACCTGCAGGAGGCGCTGCTGGGCTTCCACGTGCAGAGCCTGCGGGAACTGCGAGAGTCCCAGGAGTACCTGTGCTGCGAGAGGTCAGCCGGCATTGTGCCCGCACCGCGGGGACCCCAGGCTTCCTGGAGGGGAGTCCTGGGCTGGGGGTGGCTGAGGGACATGTGCTTGGCGCCTCAGGACCCTGCTGGACGACAGTGTGGGCAGGATGGAGGACATCCTGGAGGAGGTGGCACGGCACCGGGAGCCGGAGGCCCTGCAGCAGTGTCTCCGGAAGGTGAGGCCTGGGGCCACCCGAGGGGCCAGGTGTGGCTCCTCCTCGGAGGGCCTCGGTGTGCCCCGATGAGATGGGCGCAGCGTGGGAATCTCGTCGGGCCTGTGGGCTCCAGGCCCGGCCCAGCATCTCTCCGCACCCGCAGGCCCTGGGCAGCTCGCTGCACCCCCTGGGGAAGCTGCTGCGGATGCTGATGCTGACCTTCCAGGCCACGTACTCGGGCTTCGGGGCCAACAAGCACCTGCAGGCGCTGGCCCAGGAGGAGGTGAAGCAGCACGCCCGGGAGCTCTGGGCCGCCTACAGGTGAGCCCGGGGCAGAGGTGGGCAGCCGCTGCCCCGCGGCCGGCTCAGCCCTTTCCCGGCATCGGCTGTGCTGGACCCAGGGCGGCCATGGTGCTTCCCCCTGAGTCTGGGGGGAGACGGAACCAGGGGGTGGGCTGGTCAGTGTGCAGCTGGGGAGCAGAGGATGGGGAGATGATGGCCAGGCCCGATTGGGCCCTGGGCTGACCCCTGACCCCAGGGGAACTCTGACCCCCCTGAAGGCTAAGCCTGACCCTAGACTAGGGCCGCCTGTCCAGTCCTGGCTGAGCTGCACCCCGAGAATCATCACAGAGGGGCCAGGACTCGGCCAGGCAGCCTGTCCTCCCAGGCTCCTCCCCCTGAGGTCCGGGAAGCTGTGTCCCAGGTCTGGGGTGGAGCCACGGCCCTGAGGGCAGGCGCGCTGGTCCATGGGAGGTGCTGAGAAGGAGACGGGCCGCCCCCTCCCACACTCCCCTTCTCGCTGGCTGCAGGGGGCTGCTGCAGGTTGCCTTAGAGCACAAGGGCGAGGCCCCAGCCGAAGAGGAAGATGCAGAGACAAGGTGGCTGCCCAGTCCCCTTGGGGTCTGTGAGTCCTGTCTAACCTCTCCCCTCCCACCCCCCCGCCGGGCCTAGGGAGGCCCCACACCTCGATTTCCGGGCCCCTTGGGGGAAGGGATGCTTCTGAGAAGTGGGGGGAGTGAAGCTAGGACCAAGCTTGTTCAGAGAGCATTCAAGGGTCAGAGGACCCACGATCAGTTCCATGAGCCGAGCCATGACCCAAGCCCTCGGTTCCGGTTGTGTGGGGGCGGGCGGCAGGCAGTGCCCCAAATACCTCTGTCGGAATGTGTGACCCAGCCCCAGCAGGAAGGCCCGTCCCGGGGGCCGTCCCCGTCCACCTGGGGCTCGGTGGCTCCAGTGAAATGGGATTAAACCCGCTCCGCCTGCCACGCCGGCTCCAGGCGCACGAGAAGCAGGAGGCAGAGCATCGGCCGTGCTGGCGGAGCACAGCTGGTGGAGGGCTCCTCGGACGGGAGGAGGCTGGGGCGGGACGCTGTGGTGGATGGGCTCGGAGGGCGGCTCCAGTCGTGACCACACCGCCCTCCTGCTGACCCCCCCGCCCCGGCCGCTGTCCCCAGGACCCGGCAGGTGCACCGGCTGGTGCTGCCCCTCGTGCTGCCCAGCTTCTACTCGGAGCTCTTCACGCTCTACCTGCTGCTCCACGAGCACGAGGACCATCTGTACGGCCAGGGCATCGCCAGCCTGGGCCTCTTCCCGGACACCCAGCTCCTGGAGCTGCTGGACGTGCAGAAGTAAGCTCCCAGCGAGGGCACATGCGCGTGTCCGTTAGCAAAGATGGGGGCGTTATTGGCCGTGCATCCAGGTTCTGGCGAGGCGGGCGGTCTGGCTCGGACTCGGCTGGTCCGGTGCTCTCTGCGCGGGGTAGGGAGGCAGCATCTCTGTGCTGGTCTGTCTCTGGGTCCCCGTGGTGACGGGTCTGGCTTCTGCCCCTCACGGTTTAACCTTGCCGGGCTCAGTCCCCTTACTGTCCCCACAAGGAGCTGGGTCCCCTGCCCAGCAGCCCCCGCAGCGCCCCCTAGTCCCTCACTGGCTTGGCCTGGGCCTGGAGTGCTCCCCGAATGCTGGCTGGCCCAACTTGCATTGGGGTGGGCAAGTGCGCCTGCTCCTTCTCTTGGACTGAGAGCAGGGGAAGGGAGATCCTCAAGGGGAAACCGAGCAGGGCCTCCCTCTACCCACAACACCCTTCTCCTCAGCACCCCTCCCGACCATGGATCCTGCGAGGGATGAGGGCCTGGCTTTTGTCACTCAGGGAGGGTGCCCCCACGCCCCGTTTTCCCGTGGGGACTATTTCCTGCATCTGACCAGTCACAGTCCAGAGACCAGGTGCCCCCGGCTTCCCAGGTGTCTCTCCTCCACACCCCCCAGCTGCCACATCGCCTTCATGCTGGGACCAGAGGGCGGTCTCCTTTCTCCAGGAATCCTCCGAGCCTCTTCCTGCCCTGGGCTGCACACACATGCCCTGGGCTGCACGCGGTCCTGCTGGGGGACACAGGGAACTGCCCTCGGACCTCGGACCCTGCCCCCTCCCCTTGGCAAAGCGTCCTGTTGCATTTCTTACATTTCAGGCACCTGTGGCCCCTCAAGAACCTCATGCTGATGCCCCATCAGGTGAGAGAGCAGGCCTTGCACCTGGCCGGGGAGGCCTGCTCCCTGAGCTTAGCCCCACCTTCGCGCCAGCTTCCCCCTCCGCCTCGGGTTGCTGGTCAGAGGCTGCAGAGGCCAGGAGGGGCGCAGGGTGAGGAGGGGATGCCAGGCTCCGCGGTGGCTGTGGCCGCCGTGGGGGTGAGGGGCAGCTGGTGGCCCACAGTGGCCAGGCTCGGGCCCAGGCTCCACCTCTCGTGGTTCTGTTGCCGGGGCCCGGTGCTGAGCTCTGTGCCTGTGTCCTCGTCGGCTGCAGGGTGGGCTGCGGGGAAGTGGCTGCCCCTCCCCAGGCAGCAGCAGCCTCTGAGAACCTGTTAGAAAAGCGGGTTCTCGGCCCTCAGACCCACGGGTCGGAAACGCAGGGCATCAGGAATTGGGCTACTGACAGGCCATCAGAACTGGCGCAGCTGTGGCCGTGGCTGTTCTGATTATTATCTTTACCCATTTTGATCCAACCTCCTGCCAGCCATGCTCCCATTTTACAGCTGAGTAAGTGGAGGCCACAGCAGAGCTGTCCCGTGCTCTCCGCCCTCTGGGCAGGGCTGTGCTGCAGCCACTGATGGGGATGGGCGGGTGGCCGGGAGGGGCTGCGGCGGAGCTGGGGGGCTGGGGCCTCACCAGCTGCTCCCCACCCCCCCCCAGAGACACTCCCTGGTGTCAGCCACCGAGTGTCTGCAGAAGATCGTGTGAGTCTGGGGCCCGGGCAGGGTTGGGGGAGGCGGGCGTGGGGGAGGCGGGCATGGGGGGCGTGGGGGGCCCGTGGGACTGAGCTGGGCGTGGGGGGCCCGTGGGACTGAGCCGGGCGTGGGGGGAGGCGGGCGTGGGGGGCCCGTGGGGACTGAGCCGGGCGTGGGGGGCCCGTGGGACTGAGCTGGGCGTGGGGGGCCCGTGGGACTGAGCCGGGCGTGGGGGGAGGCGGGCGTGGGGGGCCCGTGGGACTGAGCCGGGCGTGGGGGGCCCGTGGGACTGAGCCGGGCGTGGGTCCCTGTGTCGGCAGCACCACCGTGGATGCCCAGGAGAAGCTGGAGGCGCTGGAGAGGACGTATGAGGAGATCGAGGCCACGGTGTCCTGGGTGCTGGGCCAGGAGCACAAGCTGCCCATGGACGACCTGCTGCCCCTGCTGGTCTACGTGGTGGTGCGTGCCCGGTGAGCTGCTGGCTGAGGGGCCCTCCCCCGGCCAACCCCACCCGTCCCCACCCGTCCCACCCCTTCCCACCCCCCTCCCCCGGCCAACCCCACCCCTCCCCACCCGTCCCACCCCACCCCACCCGTCCCCCCCACCCCTTCCCACCCCACCCCCCCACCCCACCCCACCCCTTCCCACCCCCCCCTCCCCACCCCCACCCCACCTACCCCTCCCCTCCCCCGGCTAACCCCACCCACCCCACCCCACCCATCCTACCCCCTCCAGCCACCCTCCCCACCCCCCTCCCCTGGCTAACCTCATCCCACCCCACCCCTCCTACTCCCTCCAGCCACCCTCTCCACCCCCACCCACCACCCTTCCCGACATTGAACAGCAGCTGTGGACGTCACTGCTTTCCTTGGTATCTCAGTGCCGACGGGCACGCTGGGCCACAGAGAAGCGGGTCCCAGGGCGCCGCTTGGTCCCATGGGCATCAGAGCAGAGCAGGGGCCTCGCCCAGGTGCCCAGCCTCCCAGGCCCCTCTCCCCCGCCGCGGGCCTGTCCCTGGCGGCCCCTTCTCCCTCTCACCGCGGGCCGTTCTCCAGAATCCAGCACCTGGGAGCCGAGATCCACCTGACCCGGGACATGATGGACCCCAGCCACACTGGCGGCCGCTATGACTTCCTGCTCACGGCCCTGGAGGTGAGCCAGACTGCCCGGCCGCTGGGCAGACCCCGCCCTGCCGTGTGCCTCCCCACAGGGACCTCGCAGAGCCGGGGCGTGCCTCCCAGCCCGGCACCCGGGCACGGGTGTGGCGCAGCGGCAGCCCGGCACAGGGGAGGGCCGTGGTGAGGGCCCCGTGGAGACGTGGTGCAGGCGCGGGTGGGGGTGCACCTGGTAACCGCCCCAAGCCGTGCACTGGCTGGAAGCAGGCAGGACAGCAGCCTCCCCTCCCTGTCTCCCCTCCTTCCAGTCCTGTTACCAGCACATCCAGAGGGACGGCCGGCTCGCCTCCACGGCCCACCTGCCAGGACTCCAGGGGGCCCTGGTCGCTCTGCCCGCCCTGGGCCAGCCGTAGTGATGAGCAGGCTGTGTGGACTCCAGGCAGCCAGCAGGGGGCAGCAGGGGCCCTGCAGGTGGTGCTCTCGGAGTTTCTCGCAGGGAGACGCGCGGCAGCCCCGACCGGATCGGTGAGGGGACCGGTGTGGCCCCAGTGCCACGGTGCCTTCCTCTGCCACCAGACCAGTCTCCAGCGACCTTCACCGGCAGTGGCTCGCAGGCTGGGGGAGGAGCCACTGGCTTCTCCTTGCCTGAGCCTTGCTTTCAAGTCCTTGAGCCTCAGTGTTGCCATCTGTAAAATGGACTTGTCTGTAAAGGGCCTTTCATCTGTCCTGCTGCTGGAGTTCTGGGCTGGACCCGCGATTCTCATGTCACCGTCTGTGTCCTCAGTTTCCCCTTTCCCTGGAAGAGCTCCTGGTGACCCCTCCATCTACCAGCCTTTTCCCATGAGTGGCTCCTGGGACCTGACTCCTTTCGGACTCCGCCAGTGAAGACGGGAGGGGTGGTTTGTGCAGCTGCCGGGCCCCCTGCGCCCTTCCCTGGACGGAAGCAGGAGGCGGCTCAGGAACCACCGGAGCCTCGGGCTGGGGCACACACAGACACTCAGATGATTGGGCGGCGGCGAGAGACTTGGGGCCCCTGTGCTGCCCCCTGCGGAGGAAAGGGGGCGGCTGTCTCTAACTGGGGTCGCCACATGCGGGTCGGAGGTCGAGGGAGGCTGCCCAGCGTGCTTACCCAGGACTAGGGCACTGACCGGTGTGCCGCCCTCTCCAGCCAGTTCTCCGCCTGGACCAGGGCCAGCGGGCGGGCAAGCCCTGCACCTCCCAGCCCGCCGCCTCCCGCTGCCTCTGCCTCTGCCTGGGGGAGAGGGCCCCAAGGAGCTGGGGGACGGGACTCAGGGACGGGGCCCCGAGGAGCTCGGGGAGGAGCTGGGGACCTGGGGGAGGAGCTCAGGGAGGGGGCCCTGGAGGAGCTCAGGGAGGAGGGAGGGGGCCCTGGAGGAGCTCAGGGAGGAGCTCAGGGACGGGCCCCGAGGAGCTGGGGGACGGGACTCAGGGACGGGGCCCCGAGGAGCTCCGGGAGGAGCTGGGGAGGAGCTGGGGGAGGAGCTGGGGAGGAGCTCAGGGAGGAGGGAGGGGGCCCTGGAGGAGCTCAGGGAGGAGCTCAGGGACGGGCCGAAGAGCTGGGGGAGGAGCTGGGGGAGGAGCTGGGGAGGAGGGAGGGGGCCCTGGAGGAGCTCAGGGAGGAGGGAGGGGGCCCTGGAGGAGCTCAGGGAGGAGGGAGGGGGCCCTGGAGGAGCTGGGGGAGGAGCTCAGGGAGGAGCTGGGGGAGGAGCTCAGGGAGGGGGCCCTGGAGGAGCTCAGGGAGGAGGGAGGGGGCCCTGGAGGAGCTGGGGAAGAGCTCGGGGAGGAGCTCAGGGAGGAGCTCGGGGAGGAGCTCAGGGAGGAGCTCAGGGACCGGGCCGGAGGAACTCAGGGAGGAGCTGGGGGATGGGGCCCTGGAGGAGCTGGGGGATGGGGCTCTGGAGGACCTCAGGGAGGGGGCCCTGGAGGAGCTCGGGTTCTCCGGGACCAGGGGACTTTGCCCAGCACCCACTGAACTGACCTCTCAGGGTCTCGGGAGAGTGGGGGCAGCCAGGGCGGTATCAGACCTTCACAGAAGGCGGGCGGGCGGACCCTTTGCAGGAGATGGAAATGGAGGTCATCGCCCATTCACTGAGGGCTGCCTGGTGCTGCCTGGGTGCCCGGAGGCTGGTGGAGTGGTGGCTCAGCAGCCGGGGGTGGCCTCACTCCGGAGTCAGCGCCTGGTGTGGTTGGCTCCCAGGGAGCCGGTGTCTCAGGGCCGGGCCCTGCGCCCTCCATCTTTCTGGTCCCGCCGGCCTCCAGGCTGGGGATCTGGGCGGGTACCATGGGGACGAGGTGAACGGATCCCAAACGGGACTCCTGTCCCGGGGGAGGGGAGGCGAGTGGAGGGGAGGGCTGGGAGAGCTGCTCTGACGTCTACGGCCGCTTTCTGACCACAGAGCTGCCCGCCCGCGAGGGCCTGGGTTTGGCTGAGACGGACCCGGGACCCGGGAGGGAGGAGGGATAAGGGACGCCCTCCCATTGCTACCAGCGCCGGGTTACAAACCAGTCAGGGTTGCCCGGGGTGCGCTGCGCGTGTTTGGCCGCCAGGGGTCGCCGTTGCAGCGGGTCCGCGCCCCGCAGACCGGGTCTGTCCGTCCCCACGGGCTGCACAGGCTGTGCTCCCGCCCGGGCTCAGGGCGCTGCGCACGCTGCGCGGCCCCCTGTGCCCTGGGGGTGCGCGGTGGTCTCCCCACCCAGCCTCTGCGGCTGGGCTCCCCGGCCCGTCCTCCACTGTCGACCGGGTCCCCCGGAGCCGCCTCGCCAGGAGAAGCGTGACCTCCACCTGCCACCCCACGCCCACGGCGCAGTCACGGCCGGCCCGGCGCCCATCGGGGACCCAGAGTCCTCCAGGACCCAGCAGCCCCTTTGTAACGGAAAAAGGCTTTAAGAGTCTTAATCCTACCTCCCCCGGAGGCATCTTTGTTTGTTCAAGGACAAGAGGTTCCTTAGACCAGCGGTTCCCAGTGGGGCACACGCCCCCGGTCTTTAAGGCGAGCAATTCGAGAAGAGTTACTCACAGTGAACTTTTTGCATTTCTTATGGCTCTAGGGGCCTCGTGTACAGCATTTAAATAATTATTGTGACATATCCCTTTCAGGCCTCATATTTTGGAACTATTTGCTATTTTTTCATATCACTTCATATTACTTTTTAAACAAATTCTTAGTGACTTCTTCCTCAGTACTTCAACTGTCCTTTCGTTCTTTCACTTTCGTTTCATGGATGCCATGTTCTTTGGAAGCGTGTGTAGACCAAGTTCACTCTTGTTAGCCTTCCTCCACGTGAGCAGGAGTTCACTTTTTGAGTAATAAGAATTTTATGTCATGGGGCAAGGCGGGGGCATCAGGATGACAGAGATGCTGAGGCGGGGCGTGGCCAGAACAAGGTTGGGAACCACTGCCCTAGACCACGAGACTGTGCCTTAGGGTGTTGTCATAGAAACCGGGGTGCTGGGGCCCCCAGAGAGCTGTGCAGACCTCACAACAGGCCTTCCTTTGCTCAGACTTCGCGTGTCACCTGGGCCTCTTCTCTGCACCTGGTCACGTGGGTGAGATGTGCCCTGGTTGTAGCTGAGTGACCAGTCACACCACCTGGGCCTGGGCCCGGCCAACACCGGGCAGCTCAGCTCTCCGCCAGGGCTGCTGAGGATAAATGTCCCCAGGCTGCCTCCTCCTGGCCAAGCTGGGGTCTGCAGCTGCTGGCACACCTGCCTCGCCTGGTTAATCCCGCCTGCGAGGGAGAGTCTGGCTTTCTGAGGCAGAGACTGCTGGTGGTGATGGGATCTGTTTAGCCGCTGCCTCCGGGCCTCACTGCGATGGGCCTCCCCTGTGGCTGCAGGTCCTGGCTGACTGGCCGCCTTAACCGCGTGGGAGGCAGCGGAATGACGTCGGTGAATCAAAGGAGCGAATCCCACTTCCTGTGCGAGTCTTTGCAGAGAACAACTCTCTTCTCCGTGGGCTTCCCTCAGTTCTGCATCCTTCCCTCTTTTTTGTTTTAAATATCATATATATTGTATATGTGTGTGTGTGTGTGTGTGTGTGTATGAATGTGTGTGTATATATATGTATGTATGTGTGTGTGTATATATATAATTTATTTATTTTTTTAGAGAGAGGAAGGCAGAGGGAGAGAGAGAGAAGCATCCATGATGAGAATCATGATCGACTGCCTCCTGCATGCCCCCAATTGGGGATCAAGCCTGCAACCCGAGCATGCGCCCTGACCGGGAATCGAACCGTGTCCTCCTGGTTCATGGGTCGATGCTGAACCACTGAGCCACACTGTCTGGGCCTTCCCTTTCCCTGTCTCAAGTCCTTATAAGAGTTGGGCACTGTCCTCCAAGGCAGCCCTTGGGGCTGGAAGGGTCATGACCTCGTGCATGGACCAGCAACACCACTCAGGGTATAAACCTACAATTACGTTTTGTTTTTTTAGTGTATTTATTTTATTTTTATTTTAGAATAAGGGAGAGAGAGAAACATCAGTGATGAGAGTCATTGATCAGCTGCCTCCTGCACGCCCCACACGGGATTGAGCCTGCCACCTGGGCATGTGCCCTGACAGGAATACAACTGTGACCTCCTGTTTGCAGGTCGATGCTCAACCACTGAGCCATGTGGGCCGGGCTGTGCAATTCTGTTCATTCAGGGAACACTCCAAGCAGAGAAGCTGCAGAGCACACCCGGAGGTGGGCTCAGGCCTGGCCCGGCCGCTGGGCACAGGGGGAAGGTTCCGGAAGCTCCACACCCCTGTTGCACCCTTCATTTTAGAGGCCAAGTGTGTGTGTGTGTGTGTGTGTGTGTGTGTGCGCGCGCGCACGTGTGCCATGATCTAGGTGTTGCTCCTTTGCCCAGCCCTGCAGTGCTGTGTGGCCTGCCCTATGGGCTCCCAGAGGCCAAGGTCACCCTGGACCTCTCCATCACCGTGTGTGCTGAGCTGATCTGGGTCAGTTTTATACGTGGGTGTGTCAGGAACAGGGGGCACAGATTGAAGAACCCCCTTCTGCTCCAGACCGAATTGTGTGCTCCCTCCTCCCACCCAAACCCACATGATGAAGCCCTAGCCCCCCTGAGGACTGGGGGCTCCGGCCTTGGGAGGGGTTGGGTTTAGCTGAGGTCCTGAGGGGGGCCTTCATGCTGGGATTCAGGCCTTGGTAAGAAGAGTCAAACAGCACCCCCACCCCGTCCCCGCCCCCACCCTGTGAGGACCCCTGAGCAGCCCGCCTGCAAGACAGACAGCACCTGGCATTTGGCGCCGGACTCCTGGCCTCCAGGACAGACAGCTGCACTCTCACTCCGGCCCCTGCGGACCCCCGTGTCCGAGTGAAGCCTCTCGCTCTCCGGAGGCCTCTGGGGGAGTCACGTTTTGGGGGGACAACCCTCCGGAGCCACGGCCGTTGCGCGTGCCCCTGGCCCACACCCTCCGTGTCCCTGTGACCTTGGGCAGAGCCGTGCAGGCTGATTCTGCAGCTTCAGCTCCTGCTTCGCCCTCACTGTGCTTTGCCCAGTGTCTTCCCGCCCAGGCCCAGGAGCCTGACTCTTACCTCCCCTGGCCCCGGGCTTACCCAGCCTGTTCTTAAGACGCCCCCTCCCCCCAGCCAGGGCCCCATACCTGCTGGCTGCAGCCCCTCACAGGGGCCTCGGCTTTTCTGCCCGAGCATCTGTGTCCTGGTCGCATGGCCCAGGGCCTGGCTTCCAGGAACCAGCAAATGCACGCAGAATCTCCCCTGCGCTTCCTGCCTCACCGGGACCCACCCCGGCTCCCAGCAGCAGCGCCTTGCAGTTGGCCCGGCTGCTGGGCCTCCAGCCTGAGCCCTTCCATCTCCTCCCTCTCCTCTCTCTCCTCCCTCTGTGAAGTCCTCCTGGCCTCCCCACCACCACCAATTCCTCTTCCATCCAATGGCCTCCCACAAACCAGCTGGAGCTCAGAGCTCGTTGACTGAATTGAATCCCAGGTTGCGTGAGAGCATAGCAGTGGGAGAGCTCTGAGCCCTGTGCCCTGTTCTGAGACGTGTGGGACCTGGGCAAGTACTCCACCAAGGCTTCTGGCCTCGGGCAGTGCCCAGTGCCCGGTAGAGGCTTCCTGGCTCCTGGGACGTGGGTGGAAGCACTTCATGGCCCATTAGGGCATTTAGAGGGCTGGAACGCCACACTGCTGTCAGAAGCTGCCTGTGTCTCCTGGGCCCGTGGCCCCGGGTCTCCCAGGCGTGTGGCCGTGTCTCCCGTGGCCCCCTGTCTTCCGGGCGTGTGGCCCTGTGTCTCCCAGGCCCATGGCCCCATGTCTCCTGGGTGCGTGGCCGTGTCTCCTGTGTCTCCCAGGCGTGTGGCCTCGTGTCTCTCCTAGGCGTGTGGCCCTGTGTCTCACAGGCGTGTGGCCCCTTGTCTCCCGTGGCCCTGTGTCTCCCGTGGCCCCGTGTCTCCTGGGTGCGTGGCCGTGTCTCCTGTGGCCCCGTGTCTCCCGGGCGTGTGGCCCTGTGTCTCCCGTGGGCCCGTGTCTCCCGGGCATGTGGTCCTATGTCTCCCAGGCGTGTGGCCCTGTGTCTCCCGTGGGCCCGTGTCTCCCGGGCGTGTGGCCCTGTGTCTCCCGGGTATGTGGCCCTGTGTCTCCCGTGCGTGTGTCCCTGTGTCTCCCAGGCCCATGGCCCCGTGTCTCCCAGGCGCGTGGCCAGGTGTATGGAAGGTGTGACCTCCGACTGTCCTGCACTTTGCCACATTCTCTTTCTGCTCCCTTGCTTCGTTTGGAAACTGTTGCCCAGGCTCAGTGCTAGTTTGTACTTTAAGAATCTGTAACCCTGCCCAGCTGGCATGGCTCTGTGGCTGAGCATCAACCTATGAACTAGGAGATCACAGTTCGATTCCCAATCAGAGCACATGCCAGGGTTGTGGGCTCAATTCCCCGTGTGGAGGGTGCAGGAGGCAGAAGATCAATGACTCTCATCATGATGCTTTTATCGCTCCCTCTCCCTCTCCCTGCCTCTCTGAATTCAATAAAATATATTTTAAAAAGAAGCAGCAGCCCCAGTGATGGGGCTGAGGGCTGTCTGGGGAGAGGTGGTGGCATTTCAAAGCTCAGAATCCGTGTGGCAGACACTTCAGTGGAGCCGACGGGGAGAACCTGTGCGGGCATGGGAGCTTTTAAGTTAGCTTAACAATAACCCAAATAGCATTCGGTAATTTTATTTGCAAACCTTATTTTCACGACTATTTACAATATTTTTATTCCAGCAGATGCATTTTTCTTACAAGAAGAAAACAAGAGAAAGGACTACATGAACCCGCTTCCTAAGAGGAAAATGGGGAGCAAAACTGTGGGCGTTTCCGGTATGGCCATGACAATCATTCCCCTGACGTGCTTAGAACTGAAAATACGTGCATTTCAAAGCCAGACGATAGTCGCATGGAGGTGAAGATGCCACATGAGCTTTTGTATCTAATAATCTCCTCTGCGGAGACCGGCAGAGAGCCCGGAGTAGCTGCTGACTCCATGGAGTGCTGGGAAGCGTTGGCGAACCTGTGAGGTGAGAGCTGGTTGGCACAGCGAAGGGACTCGGCCACAGCCGCGCCTGTCCACAGAGTGACCTCATTGCTCCGTATCCCCTTGCGTCAAGGAAGCCAGAAGCTCTTGGCCAACGTTTGCCTGTTTTTCAGTCTCATCTGGATTGTTCCTCAGCCTCAGCTTGGTTTCCACTCTCTGCTTCCATTCTTCTCTGAGCCTGAGCATAGAAACAGAACACACAGAGGGACACGTATCTCCTGGGCTGTGAGTTCAGGTAAAGCTTCCTTTTTTCCCTGACCGTGGGTGCGTGTGTGTGTGTGTGTGTGTGTGTGTGTGTTTCAGGTTGCAAAAGGCATGCAGAGGACTTGCAAATTTAAATATGTATGTGTTTTAACTCTCCTGTTCAACGTAGCCTAATCTCCATCCTCTAACTTTTCCTTGAAAGTGCAATATCTTTAAAGGGTGTGTGTTGGGGGAGGACCATGTCAATCTAGAATTGTTTACCCAGCAAGGCTAGCGTTCACACACAGAGGCTTTAAGATGTGCAAACCCTGAGAGCGCTCCTTCCTGGCGGGCTGCCACTGCCCATGTGCAAGGCTTCCTCACCCAGCAGGAAATAACAGCCCGGGAAAGGCAGCTGTGTGGATGCACGTTGACAGCTTCTCTCACTGTTTGAACCTCATTAAAAGGTCGTCAGTGGTTGAAAGTAACACTGCTCCCTGTGTGACGTGGGGTGTAGAGCACATGGAGATGACATGTACTGTGTCCAGGGGCACGGTCTCCCTGTGAGGCCGCGCACCCTGAAGGAAAGGAGTGTGATAAGGTCAGGGTGCGTGTGTAAGTCCTAAAGCAGCTACTGAAATGACACACACAGAAAGTTAAAGGTTAAGAGGAGATGGTGTGGATCATAAAAAGTAATTAATCCAAAGGAAGGCAGAGAAAGAATAAATAACAAAAGAAGGTAATAGAAATAACTAGCTTGATGGTAGATTTAAACCCGGTCAAGCCAATTGATGTTCATGATTAAACAATCCAGCTACAGTGCCGATATCATCAGCTGGGATAAAAAAGCAGTATCCAAGCATCTGCTCCCAACTGTGTGTAGCCCCCTGCACTGGGACCAGTGACAGAGGAGAGATAACACTTAGCGTTAATGATGAGAATTTTAAAACTCTGGGTGGTGGCAGCAACGTACACATGGGAAATTAAGATAAGTTCATCCTCTGAGATGCCCATCTGGCATTCTCCTTGGAAAGTCAATTTTGTGTAAAGAAACAGATACAGGGGTGCTGATGCATGTCAATGTGGGGGTTGGACAGTGGGGAGGTTGTGCCTGGGGGAGGGGTACGTGGGAACTCTGTTCTCTGCTCATTTTGCTGTGAACTTGCTCTGAAAAACGGCCCATTGAAAACACATACTTCCTCAGCGCACTCCTCCCCAGGCGCCGCTCCTCCGACTCCCGGTAGAAGGTCTGCTTGCCGATCTCCCGCTCCCAGAAGTGTTTGAGCTCGTGGCAGCTGTTCCGGCAGAAGACCTCCCGGCGGACGTACTGGTTGTTCATCCCCTGGAAGAGAGATCAGCGAGCCCTCGCAGCAACACCCCCAGGCTCAGGGGCTGCATGTCTTTACCCGAGGGGGACCTGGCTGGGCTGGCCGGGCACCGACCTCAGCGCCGGGACCAGCAGCCACCGGTGTGAGAGCAGAGGCTCCTGTGGGCCCGGCAACTTCCCAATCTCCCTCTGTCCTTCCTCCCTCCTCACAGAAGCATGGCTTCCCAGCTCTGCATGGACAGCCGTGTGCAGCCGTTCCTCCCTTCAGTGTGTGGCCTAGAGAAATGCAAACACCTCTACACCTGTGCACAGTCCTGTTTATGGTCGCCAACAAGTAGAGACAACCTAGGTCCTTCAGGGAGGGAGACGGTGGACACCTGTCAAACATCCATACCTTGGAATGCTGAGCAGCAATAAGAAATACTGACCCTCAATGTGGATGAACCCAGGAGCTATACCGAGGGGAAGCAGCGATCGGAGACTAAAGTAGGTTATGTGTTATCTGTGATCCCCTTTGTGTGACAGCAGTGGGAGGACCGGCCGTAATAAGGCCTGGGTGAGGAAGAGAGTTTAACTCACAGGCACGGCATGAGGGGCCTGTGGCCTTGCTCAGTGCTGATTGGTGGTGGCTCCATGGAGCTGAGGGAGTGATAAATTCATGGACCTGAGCACACCAGCCTCCCGTTCAGCACACGTCCCACTTGGTCGTCTTCTTTGCCTCCTTCTGTGTGAAGCCCACTGTGGGTGAGCTGTCCTCTCGGAGGTCCCTGAGGCACTGGTTTGGGGGAGTTAGCACCTTTCTCTGAAAACACACTCCCTGCCTGCGGTCAGTGTTAGTGAACATGGGCACTGAGGTTAGCATGTTTCAGATGCATCATCCAAACATATAATTAGATACGAAAAGCCCCATGGGGAAGTGTGAGTCATATCCAAGCAGATTGAGTGAGGCTCAGAGGAAGGTGCATTTCAGAGGCTGACAGAAGGGTTGCCAGGAGCAGATGCACTTCACTCCCAGGACACACGGGGACCGCCAGCCCCGCACTCGGGTGCACACCTTTACCTTTGAGGCGAGTCTGCGGGTCTGGAGGCGGGAAGGAGCGGGAAGCGCAGTGCGGGGCTCCTCGGCTCTGGAGGCCTCGCCTGGTCCCCGGGCGCAGGGTCCAAGCCCTTTATATGCTCGGCAGCAGAGCTGCCGAGAGGCCTCCGTGGGAGTCACTGAGGTCTGTTCCAGGGACACAGTGGCCTGCTACCTGGTGAAAAATAGCCCCAGGCCCGGCTCTCCTCGCCCAGGGCAGGAGGCTGCTCTGGCAGGGCCTGGGGGGCCATGACTTGGCTGCATGGTTATTGTTCAGAACCTGCTCCGGATTATCCACTAGCACGAACCTGCGCCCAGCAAAGCTGCCGGCCCCCTGGGGTCAGGAGCCCCTGAGGGTGTGACAAGTCACACTTCGGAGTCACTTTACAGGGTGACTCAGAGGCCTGCTGTCCTCTGGAGCTGCTAATCCCATGGAGGGAGGTGAAGGCACTTCACAGCCTGCTCTGCCCCCTCTGCCCTCTTCTCCCCCCCAATCTGTTCATGGTGACCTGTCACCAAACCAAGGACTTCTCAGCTGAAAGCTACGGCTTCTCTGTTCTTGGGTCACATCTGGAAGGGCCCCTTGTCAGGCAGCCAGCCTGTCTCCGTGCTGGGCCAGCTCCTAAGTGGATGCTTAGACCTGCGCCCGACGCCTGGAGCGGTGAAGCAGGTGGAACGGCGGAGTTTGAACCTGTGTGTGTGGGGGACACGTTAACAAGCTTTTCCCCCCGAATGTGAACGGCTAATGCAGCAGCAGAGCCAGATCGTGCAGTTGAGAGTTTTTTTTAAATCCTTTAAAAAATTTTATTCATTGATTGAGAGAGAGGAAGGGATGGGGGGAGAGAGAGGGAGGGATTGATTTGTTCCAGTTATTTATTAGTTCATTGGTTTCTTTTTTATATATAAATATATTTTATTGATTTTTTCAGAGAGGGAGAGAGAGGGATAGAGAGTTAGAAACATGGATGAGAGAGAAACATTGACCAGCTGCCTCTCGCACACCCCCTACTGAGGATGTGCCATTGACCCGAATCGAACCCGGGACCTTTCAGTCCGCAGGCTGACACTCTATCCACTGAGCCAAACCGGTTTTGGCAATTGGTTATTTCTTGTATGTGCCCTGACTAGGGATCAAACCTGCAACCTTGCATTTTGGAATGATGCTCTAATGAACTGAGCTACTCAGCCAGGGACTAGGGGAGAAGAGGAGTAGATTTGCAGCCACTCTTGGCGGGGGAGAAACATCCATGTGAGAGCAAAACTTCAATCAGCTGCCTCACCTCTTGCACGCCTCCTAACTGGGATTGAGCCCACAACCCTGGGAATGAGCCCTAACCGGGAATCAAACCAGCAACCTTTTGGTGCTCAAGATGATGCCCAACCAACTAAGTCACCCGGGGCAGGGCTGGGTGTGGCTTTAACTCTGGGCAAACCTGGCTCCTCCACCAGGACCCATGAGTGGTAAGTAAGGAGCAGGTGAGCCTCCTGCTTGTGCCCTGTCTTCTCCCAGGGATTCTCCTCCAGACCTGGCTCCTGATTTCCATGTGCCTCCTGACCTCATGGAGAGGCCAAGTCCTGAGTCATGATTGCGACCTGGCAAAGCTAAAGCATTAATAGGTTTTGTTGGACACATTTTACTTTATTTACTAGAGGCCTGGTGCATGAATTCATGCACGGGTGGGGTCCCTCTGGGTGGCTTGCAGGGATCAGGCAGAAACCCGCAGTCCAACACCGCCTGCAGCTCCTGCCTGCCCCTCCCGCTCATCCTGGCCCCACTGTGCCTGCCGCAGGTCATGCCCAATCAGTCCCGATCCCAAGACGCTCGCTAGCCATGACACCTGTGTCTGGTGCCCTCCCCAGGGGAGTGGCCTGCGGGATCAGGCTGAAACCGGCTCTCCGACATCCCCCAAGGAGTCCCTGATTGCATAAGGCTGCTGCTGTTGAGGAGCTACCCGTGAAGGGCTGTGGTCTTCAGGCCCCTGAGTGCCCGGCAGCCCGGGCAGAGGCGGGACAGGACTTGACAGACAGGCCTGGTTCCCAGCAGCTCAGATCTCTGTCCACTGCTGACCCCAACTCAGAGCCGGGAGCCAGGAGCTGGGCCTTCCCGAAAAGCCGTCCTCGGCCGATGTGGCCAGAGGTCCCCCAAGGCTCTGGAGCCCTGGAGATGCACGAATCTGTAGGGAACTAGAAGTCTGTCCCCCGGCGATTTGTCTTCCAGGCACTTGTATAAATCATGCTTGGTAACAGGTAAGATCGTGAAATTGGGCCTGGGCTTGTGTGTCCCTCCGGACGGTCTGTAAGCCATTCCTGCTTGGGGGGCCGCCCTGGATCACACCAGCGTGTGCTCGGGAGTCTGCCCTGTCATCTCAGAGAAACATGAGGACAGGGCAGAGTTGCCGGCAGACACGGAGAGGAGTGTTTTGGGCCGTCCTCTCTTGAGGTCTTTCCAGACACGAAGATGAGCTGCTGAGTCCGGCGACGCCAGGCCAAGCACGGCCTTCCATGTCACTCTGGCCGGGCCTCACGGAGCAGGGATCAGGCCGAGTGAGAGTGTGACGGGACTCCTCCTCCACACTCCCTCGAACCCGCGAGTGAGAATGTGTGTACAGGTGGGGCACGTGTCCCTCATGGGACCCCCAGGTGGCCAGGAGCAGAACAACCGCTGAAACTCACATCCACACGCCCAGCCCAGCCCACGGAGACCCGGCCGACTGCACTGGGCAGATCTGAGGTGCTGGGACCATGTGCCAACCAGTCCAGCAGGACCCTGACCCTCATGCCTTCCTCACAAGGACCCTTCAGACATGGCATTGATATCATCCCCCGCAGGGTCAGGGACAGTGAGGTTAGAGCACCCCTGGGTTTTCTCCGCTCTGAGCCCCACAATTAACCTGGTTTGTCTTCTTAAGCTTTCCAGACAGCCTGGCCAGCGTGGCTCAGTGGTTGAGTGTCAACCTATGAACCTGGAGGTCACGGTTTGATTCTTGGTCAGGGCACTTGCCTGGGTTTTAGGCTCAATCCCCCAGAATGGGGCGTGCAGGAGGCAGCCAATCAGTGATTCTCCTTGATGTTTCTATCTCTTCCTTCCTCTCTGAATCAATTAAAAAATTTTAAAGGAAGGTTTCCATACAAGGCAGTGCAGACTTGTAAGTTCTAGTCCGTCTCCACCGTCTGGCCCTGAGGACTGAATGTCCCCTTTCTAAGTGCCTGGCTCTCTACTTGGGATGGCACAAATGTTATTCCTGGCACTTGTCTCAGAGACCACTGCTCTGCGCAGGGAAGTCGAGATGTGACAGGCAACTGACCCAGGATCTGCGGCAACACTGCACTCCGCCCTCTCTCCTCCCGCAGACCCCCCCCCCTCCTCCCGCAGCCCAGCCCCCGGGGGCCAGGCTCCGAGAGCCCCTGTGGGTGAAAGCAGCAGCTGGGGCACCACCCGGTCACTCTGCTCTGCTCCCCGCTCCCCGGCCCAGCTCAGGGTGGAGGGGGCCTTCATCAGTGGGGACAGATGTGCTGACGCTGCCAGGGGACACAGACCTGGGGAGGGGGCCTGTGGACGGGGCCCACCTGGGAGGGTTAATTCACAGACATTCAGCGTCAGGAACAGTGTGCAGCTCAGAAGGGCTGTGTTGGTTAGGATAGTGGTGGGCAAACTCATTAGTCACCAGAGCCAAATATCAACAGGACAGCGATTGAAAATTCTTTTGAGAGCCAAAATCCGACTTCTACGTATGGACCACGAAGTTCCAGTCGCACTGTATGTGCACGCCCGCACGTGGTATTTTGTGGAAGAGCCATGCTCAAGGGGCCAAAGAGTTGCATGTGGCTCGCGAGCTGCGGTTTGCCCACCACTGGCTTAGGAGGAGAAAGCAGGGGGCCCCTTCCGCTTTCATTGCCGTGTTGTTTACATCAGCAGATGGCGCTGGCCAGGTCTGCAGGGGAGCTCTGACTCCTGGAGGCGCCAGACACTGTGGGGCCCTTTGGTAAAGGGCAGTTCTTCCTTTCATCCTCTTCCCGGTGGGGATGTGGACAGGGTCCCAAGTGCTAATTGTCTTGTAACACAGAGCTGCTAATGAGGACGATAAGGAACCTCCCAGCCTGCAGTCTTCCCCGACTTAGTCTCCTTTCCCCCCTCCTCTCTCCCTCCTCCCCTCCTCTCTCCTTTCCCCCCTTCTCTCTCACTTTCCCCTTTCTCTCTCACTTCCCCCCTCCTCTCTCCTCCCCCCCTCCTCTCTCCCTCCCCCCCTCCTCTCTCCCTTCCCCCCTCCTCTCTCCCTTCCCCCCTCCTCTCTCCCTCCTCCCCTCCTCTCTCTCTCCCTCCTCCCCTCCCTCTCCCTCCTCCCCTCCTCTCTCCTTTCCCCCCCTCTCTCTCTCCTCCTCCTCCCCTCCTCTCTCCCTCCCCCCTCCTCTCTCCTTTCCCCCCTCCTCTCTCCCTCCCCCTCTCCTCTCTCTCTCCTCCCCCCCTCCTCTCTCACTTTCCCCCTCCTCTCTAACCTCCCCCCTCCCTCTCTCTCCTCCCCCCCTCCTCTCTCCTTTCCCCCTCCTCTCTCCTTTCCCCTCTCCTCCTCGATCTCCCTCCCCCCCTCCTCTCTCCTTTCCCCCCTCCTCTCTCCTTTCCCCTCTCCTCTCCCTCCCCCCCTCCTCTCTCCTTTCCCCCCTCCTCTCTCCCTTCCCCCTTCTCTCTCACTTTCCCCTTTCTCTCTCACTTCCCCCCTCCTCTCTCCCTCCCCCCTCCTCTCTCCCTTCCCCCCTCCTCTCTCCTTCCCCCCCTCCTCTCTCCTTTCCCCCCTCCTCTCTCCCTCCCCCCTCCTCTCTCCCTCCCCCTCCTCTCTCCCTCCCCCCCTCCTCTCTCACTTTCCCCCTCCTCTCTACCTCCCCCCTCCTCCCCTCTCCTTTCCCCCCTCCTCTCTCCCTCCCCCTCTCCTCTCTCCCTCCCCCTCTCCTCTCTCCCTTCTTGCATTCACCCCCCCACATCCCCGCACCCAGAGAGCAGCTCCAGGGTCCTCAGTGATGGGCATCGGGTGCTGAGGTCCTCACATTCCAGTGGGGGAGGCAGATGTGGAAACACATCACTAATGGAGTGTTACAGGATCTGAGACCCGTGGGGGGTTCAGCCCTACCCCCCATGCTGGTAGGGTGAGGGTGGGGACAGTGGGAGGGGGAGTGCCGGTCACAAAGGACATGTGCTCTGTGACTCCACCTCCATGAGGTTCCTGGATATTCAGGTTCATGGACGCAGGACATAGAGTGTGGGTTGCTAGGGGCTGGAGGAGGGGAGAGTAGGACAGGGTAGGGGTTTATGGGTAGTTTCAGTTTGAGAGGATGAAAAAGTTCTAGAGATGGTGATGATGGTGTGGAGGGTGGGGGTGGTTACCCAGTAATGTCAGTATCGTTTCTGCCCTCTCCTGTTTGCCTCCTCTCTAACTGGTCTCCCTGGCCACATGGACCCTTCATTCCTCCAGCATCTGTCTGTCCCCTCTCATTGCTCCCCTTCCAGATGCTTCCATTTTGTTTCTAGACACTGGCTTAACCGATTGTGACCAGCTCTCTCCACTCAAAGCTTTACCTTCAGTTCCACATTAGATTGGCTTTTAATAATCTGAAGAGGGAGAAGTACTAATATTTTGAAGAAAACTGCTCATGAAAGTTATTGTATACTTCAGGAAGCTTATGGTGAACATGCTCCATCTCAAGATACTTGTGAACTATGGTTTAAATGGTTTAAAAGTGATGATTTTGCCATGAAAGACAAAGAATGTCCAGGTCAACCCAAAAAGTTTGAAGACCAACAATTACAAGTACTATTGGATGAAGATGCGTGTCAAACTAAAAAACAATTTTCAGAAAAATTAAACCTTGCTCAGCAAACAATTTCTGATCGTTTACAAGCAATGGTAAAGATTTTAAAGGAAGGAAAATGGGTGCCTTATCAACTGAACGAAAGACAAATGGAAAACCTGAAAAGTCATCAGTAAAATGTTGATTCAATGGCATGAAAGAAAATTCTTTTTGCATAGAGTTGTGACTGACGATGAAAAGTGAATTTATTTTGAGAATCCTAAACGCACAAAATTATGGGTTGATCCAGGTCAACCATCAACATTGGCTGCAAGGCCAAATCGCTTCAGAAAGAAGACAATGCTTTGCGTTTGGTGGGATCAGGAAGATGTGGTATATTATGAGCTTCTAAAACAAGGTGAAACCATTACTACTGATCGCTACCGACAACAAATAATCAATTTGAACCACACCTTGATCGTGAAATAACCAGAATGTGCCAGAAGACCTGGCAAAGTAATTTTGCTTCATGATGACGCACCATCACACACTTCAAAACCAGTTAGAGACACGTTAAAAGATCTTGCCTGGGAAGTATGAACCCACTCGCTGTATTCACCAGACCTTACTTTTTCAGATAACCACGTGTTCCCATTGATGGCACATGCACTTTCTAAGCAGCACTTCAAAACGTATGAAGAAGTGGAAATTTGGGTATCTGAATCATTTGCCTCAAAATAAGAAAAGTTCTATTGGGACGGTACCCACAGATTATTTGAAAGGTGGGAGAAATGTGTAGCTAATGATGGACATTACTTTGAATAAAGCACTTTAACACCCTTACTGAGGATCAAGCCCACAACTTGGGCATGTGGCTTTGGCTGGAATTGAACCCAGGATCCTTCAGTACATAGGCTAATGCTTTATCCACTGATCCACACCAGCCAGGGCCTAAATAAAGCACTTTTGATTTTTCTCATGAAATTATAGTGTTTTCTTTGGATTATAAAGTCTTTATTATTAACTGGTTAATAGTTAACCTGCATTGTTAACTAGTTAATAATCAATCCACATTATTTAAAATATATATATTTTATTGATTTTTTACAGAGAGGAAGAGAGAGGGATAGAGAGCTAGAAACATCGATGAGCGAGAATCATCGATCAGCTGCCTCTTGCACACCCCCTACTGGGGATGTGCCTGCAACCAAGGTATATGCCCTTGACTGGAATCGAAGCTGGGACCTTTCAGTCCGAAGGCCGACGTTCTGTTCACTCACTGAGTCAAACCGGTTTCGGCTAATCCACACTATTAACCAGTCAATAATTAATCCAAATTATTAACCAGTTAATAATTAATCCACATTATTAACTGTAACAATGCAGATGTTGGAGTCAGAGAAAACATAATTTCAAGAGAAACATCAAAAGTGCTTTATTCAAAGTAGTGTCCATTGCTAGTTACACATTTTCCCCACCTTTCAGGTAATTTGTGGATACTGTCCCATTCAGAAACCCATTCTTCTACTTCTTCCTATGTCTTGAAGTATGAAGACCAAGATTGTGGGCTTAATCCCCAGTAAGGGTGTGCAGGAGGCAGTTGATCAAAACAAGTGGTAATCTGAAGGAGCAATACAACAAAATAGCATACATGTTAAAATCGCATATATTAATATATCAACATATGTATAACTCCATCTATTGAAAAAAATCCGAATTATTAACCGGTACACCTCGTAAGTAGTTGGTTCAGGCAAATCTCTTTTATTGTGCTTCACAGACATTGTGGGTGTGTGTTTGTTTTTTTTACAAATTGAAAGTAATACCTCTTACCTGCTAGGATGACAACTCACAGAAGGTTCGAATGATGGCAAACAGTTTTCAGAAACAAAATATTTTAAATTAAGGTCTGTACGTTGTTTTAGACATAACACCATTGCACATGCCATACACCACAATACAGTGTAAACATAACTGTGTGCACTGAGGACCAAGACATCGGTGTGACTCGCTTTATTCCGACGTTCGCTTCACTGCCATGGCCTGGCACCACACGCAATATCGAAGCATTCCTGTCCCATAAGGACTGTCAGGGACCGTGATGGAACCCAGTCCCCACTTCAAGGCAGCTAGCAAGCAATCGGCTCTGGGAAGGGGAGGCCAGCCTTGACGGGGCGTGAAGTCCGTGACAAATGCTGCACTGAAGGTCGGCTAATGTGAACTTCTCAAAGCGAGGCAGGTGCCACCCAGCAGGAGCGCGGTGCCTGCGGACAGCGTCGGTCCTGGGGCGCTGGCAGCCGCCAGGCGCTCATCCATCACGTGGCCATCTGCAAGGGGGGACGTTTGGTCACGAAAGGAAATCCCTCCGGCCGTCAGTCCTGCTGCCCACACACGTGGCAGATCAACATGAGCCTCAAGCCAGCTGGGCTCAATGTTTGCGTACAGGGTGCTCATGGGATCAACAGTACTGACCCCAGGAATCCAGACTCCGGCCAGATCTTTCCACAGACGCTGCCACAGGCAGACGGTGAACCTGCCCTTCGCTGGACCTGTGCTCTCACCCGCCCCCCAAGCCGGTGACATCTCCCCTCGGTGGCAGGGTCAGCAGAACGTGGCGAGCCCCTGATAGCAAGGACACAGCATGTTTTGGGTTCCACGCTGCAGGAAGAACATACGGTCCTCACCCATCCAACCATTCACCTCTCATGACAAATGTCTGTCCTGGGCCCAGCATGAAGGGGTGCAAAAGGGAAAGACAGTCCCCGCCGGGATCGGGGGTGGTGATGGGGTCCCATCTTGTCCTCACACAAAGTAACTACTTTTACCTACTTTGTGGACTGAATGTTTTCACTTTCTAACACCTGCAGGGGCAGAACTACGAGAGGCCTGGACCTGGGTGGGCCTGGAAACCAGGGCAGGTCGGTGGGGAGACCCCTCTCCTCATGTCCATCTTCGTGTCCTTGTTGTCCTCAAGTCAATGTGAATCAACAAGGTGCAAGGGTCCTCAGACCAATGCCCAGGGGTCCGTGCAGGGACCTCTTAGGACCCATAAGTTCCTAAGGGACAAGAGTGGGACTGAGCCCCTGGTACAACTTAAGGGCAGAGTTGGAGCTGGGAGCCCTGCCCTGCTGCGCGGTGGCTCCTGATGGAGCTGTACCCCTGGAGACAGTCTGGGTCCCTCCGCCTGAAGGAGGCAAGGAACCCAGAAAGTCACTCGGTGTTTGAAGAGGCCAAACCGTCCTGTTTATTTTCCTCACTAGACGGTCACGTGCCAGAAAGTGTCAGAGACTGGGAATGTCTCTCCACCCGAAAGGCAGCACAGCCAGCGACACTGAGGGCGAGAAGCCAAGGACCCTGAGTCACTCTCCCATCTGCAGTCCTCCATACTTTCACCGGCAGAACTCGGCTGCCAGTCCAGCGAGCCTCGAGGTCCGACGAGAGACCCCTCTGGCTCAGTGCCCACAGCACGACCACCCAAAGGGCAACGCCACTCACCACAGCCCGGCAGGAACGTCTGGGGGAAGCAGCGCAGCTGGCCGTGCCAGCACTTGCACAGGGAGCACTTCCGGGGCAGCCAGGTGTCGTGGGGCACGGACCCGCAGTTCCTGGAGGAGCGGACAGGCGACACACTCACCTTTAAATCCTCCCCGCCCCCCACCCCCTCGTTCCACGGCTTACTCTCTGTGCTTGTTGTGCTCACAGTTCCGTCCATAGAAGGAGGGAGGGCAGGCACAGAAGGACCCCAGCATGCAGGTTCCTCCGTTCAGGCAGCAGGTCCTGTTGAGCTCCTTACCTGAAAGAGGAGAGATGGCTGAGCGGGTGGAGGGATGGGAGAGCCCAGCTCCTATGAGCAAAGGTCAGTGCAGCCCCACTCCTTGGTCCCCGACAGAAAGTGTGGGCACATGTTGAAACATTACAAGCCTCAAGAATAAGACTGGTTTTTCTTGTTCCCTTTGTTACCCATGCCTTTGAGAAGATAACTCATATATATATTGTTTTAAGAGAGGAAGGGAGAGAGAGAGAGAGAGAAAAACATTAATGATGAGAGAAAATCATTGATCGCCACTCCTGCACACCCCACAATGGGGATGGAGCCCACAACCTGGGCCTGTGACCAGTGAACTGACGACCGGGAATCAAATGCTCATAGGTCGTCAGTTCACTGGTCAATGCTCAACCCCTGAGCCCCCGGCTGGGCAGCAGAGAACTCTTGTTCATGCAGAGGCCGTGGTGGTTCCCGAGTGGTTTCCAGGTCCACAGCGTGAAATGGAATCAGGCGGAGGAAACTCCAGGGACGCCAAGTGCACACACAATGCCCGTCTTCCCTCCACAGTGAAACTGTCCCCGCAGCCGCCCGCTCCAGACGCAGATGGAGAGCTCAAGGACAGGAGACGGGAGAAGGACCGGTGTGACCTCCCCAGGCGGAGACTGAGGCCTGCACTCTTACTGTCCTGGGTTCTCATGGGTGGCACCCCCTGGAGAGGCCAGTGACGAATCGCCGGCTCCTCCTGGGGCCGGAGGCTGCCCGCTCGGACCGCCAGGCCTCCCGGCGAGGGACGTCCATGGTGGCCCAGCCCTAAGGACAAAACCAAGTCGTGGGGCCCGTGCCAGGGCGCGTCCGACTGCTGGTGACCCAAGGAACCAAGGTCTCTTACCAGCAACCAACTGCAGCTCCAACACTCTGGAAAGGGCCAGGATCAGCATCAGCCTGGGAAGGGGCGTCAGCGTCAGCAACACAAAGCGAAGGAAGACTCTGTGTTCACACTGGGCTCCCCAAGGACAGACCCAGACCAGGAGGGGCCTCTGGACCGGCACCTCCTCCCACCCGCCCTTCCCTGTGAAACACGGAGTCACTAACAGCCGAAAGAAGCCTGAGGAGAACGGCCAACAGCCATCTCTGTCCCACAGGCGCTCCAACTTCCCGGGCGCTGCCCGACAGGCCCTTCAGTGAACGGGGTGAATCTCTGACCACCCACTTCACAGGCTTTCCTCCTTCACATGATTTTTACATACGACCTTTCCTTTGTCACTGACAAAACCACGTTTTGCTGACTATTTCACTTAAACCAATCATTTGAAACGTTTTCAGGTTAAAAACATTTCCCGTTATTCTCTTTTGCTTCCTGTGCTTTTGCAAATATTGAATCTATGTCTTTCATCTTCTTGGGAGCAGATTTTTAATTTGGTTGCAACTTTGACCGTTTCTCACACACGAGTCGCAGCAGCGCCCGGTCCCGGTGGGAAGTCTTGGAGGCAGGGACTCGGGAGGCAGTGCTCTGGCAGCTCTGAAGGTTTGAGCAAACGGAGTCGGGCGAGGGCTCGGCACCACGTCCTAAGCTGTGAGCTCTGGTCACAGTCACAGCACAGGGGCTCGTACCTGGAGGGGAGTCTCTCCATCTTCACGCGCCCACAGCTCCAAGCAGCTCGGGGGGACGTTAGCTCGGCTTCAGTTCAGTCCTTGCCAAAGGAACACATCAGTTTACTGACATGGAAATGGGAACTTAAAAATAACAATATCCCGGGTGAGAAACAGGAGCTCCCCAGGTCCTAGCAGCCGCGCCAGGACACCTGGGGGAACCAGGTTGGAGGTGGTGGCTCAGTCTGGGCTGGTGGGGAGGGGAGACCCCACAGTTACCCCGCTAAAGCTCCCCACGGAGGCGATGGGCAGAACAGACACCTGAACAAACCGAGTGGAAAAGGCGGATCTTGTAAAACGGGGACCCCCAGCCCAATGTCTACGAGCTGCGGGTTGAAACACCAGGTTCACTTTTCTGGGGGGGAAAGGCAAACCAATCACACCAGCCAGCGGGCGATCCAGGTTGAAGAGCCGTGGAAAGTCACTGCTTTGATCAGGAAATCCTAAACACCGGGTATGGGGGCTCAAGGAGTTTGGTCTTTCATTGCCAAGTTCTAATCCTGGAATTCACCGTTGTCTGTTTCCAGGAAAGGCGTGGAGCCCAGCGCCCTGCTGCGGGCGTACCGGGGCGCAGTGGGAGTTAGTTGGGGGTGGGTGGGGGATGGGGGGCCGGAAGCTGGCAAAGGAGCCACAAGTTCAGAGTCAGGTGGGCCCAGAGGGGGTCCAGCCACCCAGGAGGCTGATGCTTCCAGGACGGATTCCAACGGGGCTGGAGGGGGCTTCCAGAACCTGAACTGGTACCTGGCAAAGGCCGCCCCATCTCAGGGGAGAGGTGACCCCGAGTCTGGCTGGGGGATGCAGCCCCAGCCTCTCTGCCCCAGCAGGCCCCTCGCCGAGGCCTCAGGTGCGAGGGCGGAAGGCAGTGGTCCCTGGCAGACAGGGTCTGGTCAGTGTCTGGCAGGAGGGCTCTGGTGTGTGAGGGGCCAGGTGTTTGCTGTGGGCTGGGGACCCCAGGCCGTTCACTGACCGGGTATTTAATGCGTTCACTCTGTCCCTGTCTAGCTGGGCCCTGGGGACTCGCAGTGCAGGGAGGGAGAAAGGAACTGAGCATCTGAGAGGGGAATTGGCTGATGACTTCAGAGTGGCTGCTGGACACCTGCTCGGTCATAGACATCCAGCCTCCAGCCAGTGAGTTCTGTGTGCTCGAGACCACAGAGCACCTGGCATGGGGTCAGGAGACCCTGTGGAATTGGGGGGTGGTGTCCCCAGTCCCAGGCAGCCGGCCTCCTCCCAGCAGATGCTCTTGGCCTCGGGAGCTTTTGCGTCACCCTCAGAGGAGTGCATTAAACACTGGCCAGGAGACAGAGTTTATGTGAAATCGCACAAGTAAGCATTTGGCTTAAAACCACCCACCCAACTAAGAACAGCCAAATCAACAACATCACAGTCAAAAGACAGACTTCCCACGTCTAAGAGTCGAGGAAGAAAACAGATTTGGAAATGGGATAGACGTTAGCTTGGTCGAGGACACAGAGAGTTAAACCCTAACTAAAGAGTTAGCCACAAGGACAGCCACCGTAGCACAGTGGTGAGGTGTTCAGGTACGAGGCTACTTTTATCCTAAACTCCTGGGACGCATCGTGTCTTACCTGTCATTGTTCCCGAACATTCAGACCGGCTGGGCCGGGGAGTCCCTCCAGCACAGGACGGCAGGGCCTCTGACCCCACCCCCTCAGCACCCAACAGCTCGGATGAAACCTCGCCCATTCATTAACAAGTTAATGGCTTTCTGTTCTCACCAATGAATTTAACCAGCAACTGGAAACCTGGTCTGCATTTGCCACCCATCTGGGTGCTGGGGCTCAGAAGAACGCATTTTTGCTCTCGAAAATTTGCAATCTCAGCGGGGGAGACAAGTACCTTGAAAATCCGGTCCCTTGAAAGCTGCATTGTTCTTTGACCTGGGTGGGAGGAAGAAAGGGCTTGGGAGAAGACTGCATACGTTTGAGTGGGAGAGCGTGTGGTAGGAATCCCTCTACAGATACATCATCAATGATCTCATCGGTGAAGGGACAGCTGGTGTGCTTCTGCATTTCGCAGCAGCCATGCATCCTGGTGAGTGCTGAGAGGACACAGGCTGGCACATCTCTAGCCCTGGAGTCACTTGGTGAAAAGGCGAACCTGTCCAAGCTAATTTTCCTCCCTTTCTCCCCTTGTTCCCGTGTCTTGGGGTCAGTGCCCCTCACCCCTGTGTTGTCCAAGGGTCAACGGCCTTTCTTTGTCTACGACTTGGCAGGAAGCTTTTAGAGGAACTTGAACTGGCTTGTTTTTGGAGACCCAGCCAGGCCATTAGGTGTGGGAAGCCCTTCCTGCCCTGAGCCAGGAATTCCAACAGAGAGGAAAGAGAAGCAACTCCAAGAAGCCGAAGCAACGCCACCTCAGGGCCCTTGTTCAGGGGCTCATCGAGGAAGGAGGAAGGAGCCAAGTGGTTCATCAAGGCGAGGGCAGGAAAGGTCTGATTTAGCGTTTTAGACGTGGCTCTGGTTTAGAATTCTTCCTCACTAAAATTTTTCTCCTTCCAACCAAATTCAACAAATATTTACTCCCAGCTCCTCTGGGGAGACAGAGTTCTCCCTCCTTCCGCCTCCCAGATAAGACAAGCCCAGTAATCTAGGCCAAGTGCCATTTAAATGTTATCAAAGAGCTGCTAATTGGGAGAGGGCAGTCACTTCCTGATTCTGAGGCCAAAGGCCCCTGCAGACAGATGGATGGGCAGACAGACTCCCATGAGTGAGACTTGGGGAGGCGGGCAGTGGTGGGGTGGGGGGGAGGGGGTTCCCTTTGGTCCCACAAGACCTGGAGAATCTCCCTGAAAGTGCCTCCTAAGTGATCTCGCCTGTGTTTACATCCAGGCATTCTTCCCAGCTCTTCCCCGGCGTGAAGTGAATTGAATGCAAGTGGAGGGCGGGGAGGGGAGGGCCCGAGTCAGAAATGAAGGAAAGTGCTCTGGTGAGAACGCTTCTGAGGTCCAAGGGTCCCGGGTGCCGAGAGGAGAGCCCCGCCCTGCAGATGGCACAGCCAGGCTGGACTCCTGAGCTCCGGGCACTGTGAGCTAATAAATGGTGACAACTAAGTTTGGGGGGTTTCACAGCGGTATAAAGTGAAAACTAATCCTTAAAAACATTCGTATGAGATAATTGTAAGGTTTGAGGCGCAGGAAACTGACCACCAAGGAGTTTTAAAGTTTATTCCCCAGTGATGAGCGGGACTCATTACCTCCGTAGAGAAATCAGAATTGAAGGAGTTGGGAGGGGGGATGGACCCAGCTGGGCTGCCACCTGGACATGGAGGATCAGCAGCACGTGGCTGATCTGGGGGTCTTTTTAAGGGGAAGAACAGGAGAGGGTTGGACCCAGGGCAGAACAGGAAGGGGTGGACTCCAGGACACTTTGGCAGGCGCTGATTGATGGCTCAATGTCTTGGAGATGTCTGTGACATATGCCAGTAATGTCATAACTCTGCCCACCAGGTGGGAGGAGGAAGAACCTTATAATAATAAGGGGTACAGTTAATAAATTATTTCAAAGTGAGTACCATGGAACCACTACTCAGGTCAAGATGAAGATTATTATTAGAATCCCAGAAATCTACTTCCTGCCTCCTCACAACCATCAACCCCTCCCTCTTCCCCAAAGCTACTTTGCTGATTTCTAATCCCATAGGTTTATTTTTCTGTGGTTTTGAAACTTTATATGCTTTTGCTCAAATTTATGTCAATCAGAGTCATCTATGGTGTTTGTGGAAGTTTGCTCATGTTTATTGCCGTAAAGTATTCCATTGCATTGGACCTATTCAAAGGTTCATTGCTGTTTATTTATTTTTAATTACAGTTGATATACAATATTGTATTAGCTTTAGGTGTACAACATAGTGATCCAACATTTATGTACTTAACAAAGTTATCACAGTGAGTCTCATAGCCATCTGATCCCTTACATAGTTATATTATTGATTCCATGCTCTATTCAACACCACTTTTTGAAAAAAATCATTCTTATATTACTGCTCTATGATACCCTTTTCATCGGGAATCAATTGATTGTGTGTGAGCTTGTGCTCTTATGTCTTATTCTGTCTGGTTGGTCTCCTTCTGCCAATACCCCTGCCTTAATTACTGTTAGGGTCGCCGAAGAAGGCATAAAGAATTATGTTTACCGGTACTAGAGGCCTTATGCACGAAATTCGTGCCAGAGCAGGCCTTCCTCCCCCTGGCTGTCCTCCAGCCGCTGGCAGGCACCCAGAACATAGGCTTCCCTCACAGACCTGGCCTCGTCCAGAAGGTCATCTGGAAGGACGTCCGGTCTACTTAGGATATTATTATTATATTTTTTATTATTGCTTTTATTATTATAGATTGTTACATCTGCAAGCAGAAGGGCTGAGACCAAAATGGCATCAGCAGAGCAGAGTAGAGGGAGCTGGATATTTATGTCTTGTTAGGGTAAGGCGGGGCCAGGTGTAATTACTAAATAGACAACTTAAATTTTTTTATCAAAAGAGAAAAAAATAATAAAAGCAGAAGAAAAAAACAAAATTAAAAGTAACATAAAAGTTATTTTCTAAGTAGTAAGAGACACACCCAACACTTTAGAGGTCTGATTTAATATCATCACAAAGATTTTTCTGCACCCCACCAATTTAGTATACAATGTGCAACGGTAATTTGATTACAAGTGTCAGCAATTATAAATCTCAACTAATAGAAAGTGGTACTTTCGAAACCAAACCCTTTTGTGATTAGAGCTACAATATGGTTTCTCTGTGGCCGTGCGGCTCAGTGATAAACAATGTTGTTCTGTTCCGGGCAGAGGTGTGAGGAGCCTGGCCAGCAGGGCGGGGTGCAGTTCCCGGTGATTAACTAGTAGTCAGATTAGCTAAGTAATAGTCAGATTAACTAGTTAATAGGTTGCCTCAATGTCGGACGGTGGAAGAACCGCTCTTCCCCAGCTGGTGAAATCCGAGGACCTAAGCCCACGTGTTAGGGAACTAAAGGGGGACATCATGTGAGAAGGAAGATCCAGACCTTCCCACATTGAAAGACATCTTCTGTTTGGGGCGCCCCCTGGCCGGGTGCTGAGCCCCTCCCGTCCCCTCCGGGCTCCCCGGCCGGTGGGGGACAGGCCCGGTGCCGGTGCCCGCCCCGCCCGCCGCTGAGTCACCGCCCGGAGGCCGCGGCCGCCCGCCGGTCCGGTCAGGGTCACGCGCTCCGCAAAGCTCAGGACGGAAATAGCCTCAGCCCGGCGGGCGGCGGGCAGGTCGGTGGCCCTGTGGGGGCGTCCGGGGGCGGGCGGCTGCTCCGAAACCCGGGAGGGGGTGCGGGCCGGCACCGGGGGGCGGGGGCCGGGGGGGGTGGGGGGACTGCGGCGGAGGGCGGGCACTGCGGCGGAGGGCCGGGGGGGGGGCCGGGGGGCGGGGTCGGGCGGAGGCCCGGGGGGCGGGGGGCCGGGGGTGCGGGGCGGCCCTGCGGCGGAGGGCGGGGGCCGGGGGCGGGGGGGGGGCGGGGCGGAGGGCCCGGGGGCGGGGGCCGGGGGGGTGCGGGGCGGCACCTGCGGGCGGAGGGCCCGGGGGGCGGGGGGCCGGGGGGGCGGTGGCCGGGGGGCCCGGGGTGCGGGCGGAGGGCCCGGGGGCGGGGGGCCGGGGGGTGCGGGGCGGCACCTGCGGGTGGAGGGCCCGGGGGGCCCGGGGTGCGGGCGGGGGGGCCCGGGGGGGGCGGGGCGGCACCTGCGGGCGGGGGGCCGGGGTGCGGGGGTGCGGGGGGCCTGGGGTGCGGGGACCGGGGTTGCGGGGGGCCTGGGGCGGGGGGCCCGGGAGACCGGGGTTGCGGGGCCGGGGTGCGGGGACCGGGGGCACCTGCGGGCGGGGCCGCTCTGTTCACCGCCAGCCGTGCCGGACGGAGGGGACTGGTGATCGCCCGAGGACGCAGGGGCCGGGGGCTGCGCGGGAACCGCCTGTGGGGGACGGGAACTGCGGGGGGATGAGGGAGGGGGGTTAGGCAGGGGGTGTAGGGAGGAGGTGTAGGGAGGAGGGTGAGGGAGTGAGGGGGGGTTAGGGAGGAGGGTGAGGGAGGGGGTTGGGGGGTTAGGAAGGGGGTATAGGGAGGAGGGTGAGGAAGGGGGGTTGGGGGTTAGAGAGGGGGTGAGGGAGGGTTAGGGGGGAGAGGAGCCCCCCCACTCCTGCTCCTGGTGGGGGAACCCGGCACTGCGCCCTCAGCCCGTGGCCCAGCTCAAACCTCTGGGTCCTGAGCGCTGTCCAGGGAAAGGCTGCTCTGTCCCTGGGCCTCCTCCTGGCCGGCCGGGTGGCTCGGTGGTTGAGCCTCAGGGGAATCAGATGTGACTGTTTCAGCTCTGGGTGCTCAGGGGTGGAGCAGCGACCTGTGAACCAGGAGGTCCCAGCACGGGCCTGGGTTTTGGGCTCCATCCCGTGTGGGGTGTGCCGGCGGCAGCCTGTGGCCTCTCTTTCTCTCCCTCTCCCTCTCCCTTCCTCTCTCTCTAAAAATCAATAAAAAAAACATTAAAAAAAAAGAGTGACAGGCTCCCAGAGGAGAGCCGCCGTCGTAGGCAGCTCAGCGGGCTGCGGTCCTCCTGCCAAACCCGAACCTGGGGCCGCCCCCCCCAGCCCTGCCCGCCCGGTGCAGGCAGACCTCAGGCTCCTCTCATTTGTGTCTTGATTCTTTTTTTAATAACGGACCCTTTCTGAGCCTGTCTTCAGCACCGGGCGGGATTGTGGTGATCCCAGCACCGGTCCTAGGAGTCACGCTGCTGTTCCACCCCGTGTCCGGATGGGAACCCGAGCTTCAGAGAGCTGTGACCGTCTCGGGGACGTGCAGCAGTGACCAGTAACCGGGAGGCAGGTCTCCGGTCGGCACCCGCTCGCTGTCCTCTTACTCCCACCTGCAGCCAGTGCCCATCCCCATCCCTATCTTAGCAGATTACAGGAGGAAGGGGTGCCCCAGGGCAATCCTGGTCATGTGACAGAACATGAGGTTTAATTGGGAGCTTGGGGATGTTCTGTGACTATACTGCCCTCCCTTGAATATGAGCCCTGTGCACCCATCCTTATCGGAAACAACCTCACGTGAGGACAGAATGGAGTTAGTGCCACTGAAGGCCCTTGTCTGCCCTCCGGTCCCCCTGTGTCTGGTGTCCCCAGAAACCCCCACTGGTCACGGTCCTCCCCTCGTGCAGATACTGGAAGGCCTGGAGCCGGCCTGCCCAAGGGGACGAGGTGCCTGGAGGCCACGAGGGTCAGGCCTCTCCCCGAAGGTTGGCTCAGGGGACCTCCTAACATCATCTTTGCTCCCCCTCCCACCTTCCCCCTGGCCCCCTCCTGACCTCACAGAGGGCCCCAGGAAGGGCTCAGCGCCTGGACTGCGGGCTGTGTTTGGTCTCCTCCCAGACTCCCAGGTCCTTCCCACTCCGTTCTCTCAGAGGCTAACCCTGCCCCACCTGCACCCCCAATCTAGTTTATCATCTTTAGAAATTGGTTTTTTACTGACTTTTATGGAGAGGAAGGGAGAGGGAGAGAGATAGAGACCCATGGGAGAGAGAGACATTGCTGAGAGAGAAATATTAAACAGCTGCCTCCTGCACCCCCCCCCCCCCCCTTACTGGGGACCCAGCCTGAGACCTGGGCATGTGCCCTGACGGGAATCAAACCAGTGCACTGGACGCTGCCCAGCCGGCTGAGCCGGCCCGGCCAGGCCAGCTGTCGTTGGCAGGAAAGGAGAGGACAAGGTGACCAGCAGCCCGCTCCAGCCTGGAGTCCTGGCGTACAGTGGAGAGCGTGCCGGTGCCAGGCGACATGGCTCGCAGTCATGCCTCTGGCTTGGGGGCACGGGTTCTGTGAAGTGACTGACATTCCTGGGGTGTGGGGTGTGGGAAGGCATTTCCCTCCCCGGTTCCTGCAGGACCACCAGCCGCTCTCCCACACACCCTGGGGGCCTCTCCTCTGGCTCCACAGCAGCGCCGCCCCTGGGGTAGCACCCACCTGCGGCTGTTAGAGCACATCTCTCTCAGCCCACTCTCCCTCTGGATGGAGGACTTGGGCCAGGCACTCGTCTTCCTGCATTAGCGAGTGCCCGTACATGCCCGCTAGGAAGGGTCCCAGGAATCGAGGGACAGAAACACGCCTGGTAAAGGGGCTCCATGTACAGGTGTGTGGGTGGCCTGGCTCTGAGCCCACTGGGCCTCCCAGGTGGCCGGTCCAGGCAGGGGGAGCCTGTGAACAGTCTGGGGCGGGGGGGGAACGCTGCGGGACAAGCTTGAGGAGAGCCGGGTGAGTGGGAGGGGCTGGCCGGGGCCTGGCACATCACACCAGGGCTGACTGGGCGCTGTGAGGAGCTGGGTCTCCCTCTCGTTCCAAAGGGAGTCTCTGGTGCAGCACGATCCACTTCTTGGAAAATGGCTGTCATGATACGGGACGAAGGGACTGGACGTGGCTGAGTGGAAATTCGGGACCAGCTGTGGTTTTTGCACAACTGAGGCCATTTGTGACACTGTCTGGTGATGAGAATAGCATGCCCACTGAGACTTAGGTGGTGAAAGGGACGTGTGCATGAGAGAGAGAGAGAGAGAGAGAGAGAGAGAGAGAGAGAGAGAGAGAGAGAGAGAGAGAGAGAGAGAGAGAGAGATGGAGTGTGTGTGTGTGCACATCCCCAAAGGGTGGACAGAGGAGGAAACAAAGCTTAACAACGCGCCCTCCAGGTAAACACGGAGGCACTCTGCAGACGGTAACTAAGCAGCCAGGGGTGGATCGGTTTTAAATGGGTAAGTTTAGAAGAAAGCACGTTTCTCTGAGATACGTGTGAGACCTGCAAGTGGACGTGTCAGAGGAAGCAGCAGGCTGTGTAGGTGCCAGGTGGCACTGTAATGAGGCGATTTTTGTAAATTGCCCTCATCTTACTGTCCACCATGCTATTTGTTGCTGCAGAACCAAGTCATCCCAACACCTAACAGCTTCTAACGGCAAACATAAATGACCTCACAGTTTCTGAGGGTCTGGAGTCCGAGTGGCTTAGCCGAGGGGTTCTGGCCCAGGGCGTCTCCTGAAGTATCCGTGTGTTTGTATAAATCAGGAAATGGATTTAGCCAGATTTTGGTGCTGTAGGCAGGGGCAATTTAAAACAATGTCTAGAAAGTTATTTTACAAAGATCAGGGAGATAACTGTAGCTTAGTGGAATGAATAGACATGCATTTTTATGTCCCGATAAAGTTTTTGCAGTGATCAAATAATCACTTAAACAGCAAAGATGAGTTGTGAAAGTAAAAAGAAGAAAGCAAGCTCGTTGAGTGGCCTGAGGAGGAAGCAATCTGGATATAAATCTTTTAGTCACATTCATTCATTCATTCATTCACTCACTGATTTGGCAAGTATTTAGGAAGGGCCTGCTGTGTGCCAGGCACTGTGCCGAGTCTCCGAGATGTGTGCGCTCAGCCGTGCCTGAGTCTGACTTCCTTGGCGCGTGGAAATCTGCCTGAGCAGACACTCCCTGTGAGGCTCGTTCAGGTGCAGCCATCGCCCAGAGCAGGCCCGGCGGGGCCCGCAGGGGGGAGCGTGCTGGCGGAGCTTGTGCAGGGTTTGCTTTTGTTACTGAACGGTGGCTGGTGTGCGGCCGTAGTCTACAGGTATGTGTGCGCGTGTGTGTGTCTGTGTGCGTGGTGATTAACTCATTAAACGTACCCTGGAGTATGTTACCAGCTAGTGGGAAGATTAGCTGCTACTACATTCAGTGGAATATGGAGCCTGGAGTGTGAGGACTGCCCGGGAGCTCTGGGGACCCACAATTCCATTGATACAAGTGTGATGTAGAGGTGACCTAGGGGGTGTTGTGCTTGGAATGTCACACAGAGACCTTACGGACATGAGCACAGCCTTGGTTGGTGTGGCTCAGTGGACAGAGTGTCGGCCTGCAGACTGAAGGATACCGGGTTCAATTCTGGTCAAGGGCACGTGCCCAGGTTATAGGCTCAATCCCTAGTAGGGGGTGTGCAGGAGGCAGCCAATCATTGAGTCCCTCTCATTATTGATGTTTCTATCTCTCCATCTCCATTCCTCTCTGAAATCAGTAAAAAAGAAATAATAATAATAAATATATATAAAATTATATATATATTTAAAAATAATATATATTATTTTAAATAATAATATATATAATATATATATGTATTTTTTTTTTTTTAAGAAAATGAGCACAGCAGAACATCCTTGAACTAACAAGGTATTTCATCGTCACTTAAGACAACTGATTCATGTTTCTATTCGACATTCTACCTCCTCCCATGTGTGGTGAAGCTGACATACATTCATGTGTTTGTTAAATAGGTAATTTTATGCTCCCATCATGGGCCATAAAGTGGTCGCGTTCGACATCTCCGCCATCAGGGGCCTGTGGGAGACGCGTGTCAAGAAGCACAGAGCATGGCAGAAGCAGGAGGCCGAGCGTCTGGAGAGGAGCGCCCTGGAGAAGTAGGTTTCTGTGCCGGGGAGCCGCTTCGGAGCGGCCACAGACGGGGCTGTGCCTGGAGGGGCGGGGCGTCTCTCCTGGGCCCTCTCTCTGTCGGTGACCCCGCTTTCTGACCTTCGGATCCTCACGCTGTGGCCCAGCACGGGCATTCGGTTTCTGTAAAGCAGCACCCACAACTGTAGGGACTTGGGTACCCTGGGCACCGTGCGAGGCGGCCCAGGGCAGGCAGCGATGAGGCGGTCCGGTCCTCTGCAGCCGGTGCTGGGCCAGGGGCCGCCGGAACCCCATCCTGGGTGAGCCAGGTGCCGGCGCTCTGTCAGCACGGCAGCCTCCCAGGAGCTGGGCGCCGGGCCGGCGCCTTGTGTGGTGCCAGTTTTATGCTATTGTAGAGGTGAGTTTGTAGGCTGACTGCTCTCAGGTAAACACGTGCCAACGAAGATGAAACCGAGTGTCGTGGGAAAACTGTTTGTGGCAGATAGGAATCACACCGACAATCAAATTAACACTCCCCCAGACTGCGAACGTGAGGCAGCTGGGAAGGCTGCCCCCCAGGTGCTGTGCATTCTGTAACGGGCATCCCCTGTGGAGAGATCCAGCGGGCATTCCTGTGGATGCGTATGGGCGCGTGCTGGTTCTGAGGGGCAGGATGGGGTCTGAGGGGCAGATGGGTCTGAGGGGCAGATGGGGTCTGCGGGGCAGGATGGGGTTCAGGTGGGCAGATGGGGTTCTGAGGGGCAGGATGGGGTCTGCGTGGCAGGATGGGGTCTGAGGGGGCAGATGGGTCTGAGGGGCAGATGAGGTTCTGAGGGGCAGGATGGGGTCTGAGGGGCAGGATGGGGTCTGAGGGGCAGGATGGAGTCTGAGGGGCAGATGGGTCTGAGGGGCAGATGGGGTCTGAGGGGCAGGATGGGGTCTGAGGGGCAGATGGGTCTGAGGGGCAGATGGGGTCTGAGGGGCAGGATGGGGTCTGATGGGCAGGGGAGGGCACTGCCCAGTGACGGCGCCTCCGCCTGCTTTAGGATAAAGGAGGAGTGGAACCTCGTGGCCGAGTGCCGCCGGAGGGGCGTCCCCCAGGCCGCCTACTGCAGGAACGGCTTCTTGGACACCAGTGAGCGGCTGCTGGACAAGCTCGAGAGGAAGTTGCTCCTGCGGCAGAGCTCGCCTTCCGGGGGCAGGGATGGAGGCAGCAGCAAGTTCGTGTTCGAGCTCTCGGGAGAGCACTGGACGGTGAGTCGAGCTGTTCCTGCCTGAGCAGCCAGTGGCGGCTTAGCGCAGTGCTGAGGCCCCGACGGCCGCCGCTAAGTTGAGCTCCAGGCCTTGACCTTGGCCAGTGAGTGTTCTTGCTTGAGAGGATCTGCTCTGGCCCTGGCTGGTGTGGCTCAGTGGGTGGAGTGTCGGCCTGAGAACGGAAGGGTCTCTGGTTCTATTCCAGTCAAGGGCACACGCCTGGGTGGCGGGCTCGATCCCCAGTGTGGGGCATGCAGGAGGCAGCCTGTCAATGATTCTCTCTCATTGATGTTTCTCTCTCCCTCTCCCTTCCTCTCTGAAATTAATAAAAATATATATTTTTAAAAAGAAACCGAGAGGGTCATCTCGGAGCCAGGTTCTCGAGGCTCCTCCTCCACCCAGGCGCAGGGAGGTGGCTCCCGTGGAGTCCGCGGAGCCTGGTCGCGAGTCCTGTCTTCTGTCCGTCTTTCCCTCCTGCACACTCTTACAAACACTCAGTGCATGTTTATAAGTTATTTGAAAAGCAAGTAGAGAGCAAGGGAATGCAGGCCACATCGAACCTTCGGGTACATGGACAGGCTGTATTTTACATGTTACGTGCACGTGTAAACCAGAAGGCACGCTGTGGCTGTGGCTGCGAGCCTGCTTGTCAAGACATCTGACTTGAATAATAAATATCACCAACTCACGACAGCTCTGAGTTGGGCTCATCCCTTAAGGCGCGATGAGTGACCACACAGTGTGTCTTCTTTCTCCCTGAAACGCCGGGAGCTGTAGTCACCGCTGTCGCTCTCTCGCACGTGTCCTCTCATGTCCAGCTTTTACAATGAGCACGCGTGTTCCTGGGCTTGGTGTGCGCTTGGCCATGTTGAGGACCTGGCGCCAACCACTCACCCACCTGTTCCAGGAGCTCCCCGACTCCCTGAAGGAGCAGACACACCTGAAAGAGTGGCACATCAGCCACACCCGGATCGAAACCATTCCTGCCTACATCAAGCTCTTCCAAGCGATGAGGATTTTGGATCTGCCAAAAAACCAGCTCTCCCATCTTCCTGCTGAAATTGGTATGTCTCTTGGCAGAGCCAGGCCTCCGCGAGCAGGCAGCCGGCGGACGGGCACCGCGCCCGTGGCAACTCTCCCCCTCCCCCCCAGGAAGCTGCCAGGCGGGCTTGCTGGTGTCCCCAGCGCTGCTCGGTCACTGTCTACTTTGGGCAGTGACGCCACGGTCTCGCCGGCACACACAGACCTTGGCCAGGTGCTCAGAATCCAGAAGTCTCATGAGTGAGCAGTGCTGTGTTTAGGGATTTTTCATTTTCTTTCGGTCATTCCCTGCCTTTTATCTGGTGACAGGCTGTTTGAAGAACCTTAAAGAACTCAACGTGAGTTTCAACCACCTGAAGAGCATTCCTCCAGAACTGGGAGAGTGTGAAAATCTGAAGAAACTGGATTGCTCTGGAAATCTAGAATTAACTGAGCTCCCATTTGAAGTAAGGAAGTAACTGTTTCTGCACTATGACTTATTTTTATTTGGCGTATGATATGGGAGGGTCTGTAATATGTGGAAGAAGCTTTGAAAAATGAAACCCATCTATATTATGTCACATTTTCCTGACATTTCATTCACCTTCTACTGGCTATTATAAGGTCTTTACAATAGGCCAGGACCTGGTTTTTAGTTCAGAAATGCCATCAAAGGAAAACTAGGCAAAAAAAAAAAAAAAATCCTGTTTTTATGCAAGATATTTGTATTTAATGCCTATTTAATATATGATGCCTATTTTCTGTGATACAGACCTGATTTATTTATCCACAATGGTGAAATACATTAAAAACAGCTGGAAATAAATAAACAAAGGAGGTATAATTTTAAAATTTCATATAACGAACACAGCTTGTAGGTAACTCAAGTAGTCCTACAGATAGCATTTAAGACGTCTGTGAATTGAAAAGTATTTATTAGTTTCCTTTGGTCTGTATTGACTGGATAAATGATTTCATATCATTTCCGGATACAATGGAGCAGATGAAAATGAATGGGTTTAATTGCCAAATAAAATTCAGCAGGCCTCTTGTGTGGCAGAGATCAGGGTCTGATAGTCCTGCAGGCGATTAGCAGACTAAACACGGAATTGCTGGCAAGGTCCAGACAAGGCCTGGCTGCCGGTCACAGACCCGGGAGGGGTGTCAATCTCCTTTCCTGAAAGCTTCTTTGTGGGAGGAGCTGGCTGCCTCTGTCCTCACCCATCTCGCCCAGCCAGTGCCTGACAGTGGTGCAGGGGAGGGAACGCGGCCGAGGCCATGCTCCCTGCACGGCGGCCGAGGCCATGCTCCCCAGTTTGGAAAAGGGCTCAGCCCGCTCGCACACGTTCAGGTTACCGGAAGCCAAGTCACCTCTGACCTTCCTTGCTTCCATGCCATCAGTCAGTCCTCTCAGGCAGGCCCTGAGCACCTGACCACTGTCCAGCCCCCTCCCTCAACACCCTCGTCCAAGTCCAGGTTGTCTGTCATCTGGACTGGGACACGGCCTCCCCGGCTGGTCTCTCTGTTCCTTGTTCTCACGCCCTGTTTATGGAGGTGTCATTTACGTACAGAAAATCCAGTCATCGTAAGCAAACATTTCACACACTTACCTCGCAGGGGAGATGCGTGGCCACGACGGGTTTCCCCAGGCGAGGCTTATCCACTGCACTCTGATGTGCTCACCCTGGGATTCCCTCAAACGTGGGAAACTCGACGGCATGTTTTGTGGTGTGGAGGCCTGTGTTTGCACTTTACCCTGAAGATATATAGATAATAAACAAATAGATACACATGTTATCCACTCAGGGTTAAGATATTCCGGTCACCCCCTGAGAATTCCGGTTTGCCCATTTACGACATAAAATGGCATTGCTTATCTAGGAAATCACCAGCTCCGCACAGCAGCCACTGTGAGCCACCTGTCCGCACCGGCGTGGCGCCCCGTGGCCACACACGCTGTTCGCCCTCTTTCGCATATGGCACAGGAGTGCCTCTGGGAAGGGACCCCAGTTGGAAAGTTATTAGTGGAACTTAACTCTCTCTCTTACAGAAGTAATTAGAATATCTTGTTGTTCCTTTCTAGTTAAGTAATTTGAAGCAAGTTACGTTTGTAGATATCTCAGCAAACAAGTTTTCCAGTGTCCCCATCTGTGTCCTGAGGATGTCCAATTTGCAGTGGTTGGATATCAGCAACAATAGCCTGAGTGACCTGCCACAAGATATAGACAGGTAGCTACTTGCCTTCTGAAGGTGAGGTGTATGAACTAGTTACTAACACCTTAAACGCCATAACTTTCTAAACTTGCTTAGCACACGAGTGGTCTTTGACATCAATTAATTCTCCAGAATTCATTGTTTCTAGGAAATGAGTTTGGCTCTTTATATAATAAGACAGTTTCTAGTCTACATCATACATGTACATGTATATATACAGGGATGGGCAAAAGCAGGTTTACAGTTGTGAGTATACAAAACACAATTACTTCATTTTCGTATTGTTTTTAATATGAGCACATGTAAACCTACTTTTGCCCACCTGTATATGTTCACTTGAATGGATCTTCCTTGTTTTGGTGAACTGTAATTTAATTCGGTTCCCAATAGAATGGCATCATTCACTTTTCTTTACTCCACAGAAGTAGAAAAGTAAAATTATTACATATGGAATGGAAATATATCACTCTATGTTTAGGATATCAGTGAGGGTAATTTTTATTAGTTTCACGTATTGATTTATTAAACAATCTTTCAAACTTAATTGGGATGCTTATTAAGGTTTTCAAATTATATCTTTGTAGCTATTTCATTCATAAAAATAATAGTTTCACTGAATCCTATGTCATTCATTCATTCATTCATTCATTCTGCCAATGTTATTCGTTGTCTATAGAGCAGTTGGGCTTAAATTTGAGAATGAAACAAAACCTCTGGCCTTCTGAAATCTGCCGCCTTCTTTAGGACGTAGCATAAGACGCTGGAAGTGGCCTCGTCTGAAGGCCATCTCCGATTTCTGTTTTCTGCTCCTGCCACCTCTGCTGTGCAGCGATGCTTCCTCGGGCTGTGAGAGTCCAGGGGAACTGCCTTGGTTTGAGCTATGAGGGGACTTTGTGAAATATTTATGGGGGTCTGTGAAGGTTATGCAAATGGAAGAAAGGACAAATGGAAGAGGGAGTCGCCAAGTTAGAATAAAACGGAAATCAGAGGAAAATGCATGAAGCATTGTCGGCTCATTTCCTTTCCTGCACAGATTTCTTCTTGTTGTAAAGTCAGAAAACACAATGAGAGAGGATTAACTACTCTCCAGATCTACAAAAGAAAACGTTGGCTAAAGTTTGTTTATTTTCATAGCCTCTTCCCCGTGCCCTGTTCACCCTTGGAATGAGGCAGACACTGGGAGGAATATACTTTTATTTTTTAAAAAGTTTTCCGATGACGGTTTGCATTCAGCCTCTGTATCAGTTCCGGGTGTACAGTAAAGCGGATAGACATCCACAGCGGAGGGCACGCTGATTTCTTAGGCCCCTACTGCCTATTGCGCAGTGTGCTTGTGCTGCCGCTGTGTCTGTCTTCAATCGGCCCTGAAGTCAGTAAAAACAACATAAACACAGATGGTGTCACCTGGCAGGGATTTGTTTAATTTCTAAAGTTAGTTTTTCTCATAAGGGTCACATATAAAAAGTAAAGTCACTGGTGATTTCCTCCAGGACTAATTGGTCGTTCACGCGCGTGTCCCTTGCTGGGAAGCACAGTCCTGGGGCTGACCCCTTCTCCGTCTCGTAGGCTCAAGGAGCTGCAGACGTTCCTCCTGTACAAGAACAAGCTGACCTACCTTCCCTATGCCCTGCTCAACCTGAAGAAGCTCACCTTGTTGGCCGTCAGTGGGGACCATTTGGTGGAGCTCCCGACGGCCCTTTGTGACGCGTCCACACCTTTAAAGTGAGTAGACCACGGCCAGCGGCGTGGCTCAGCGGTGGAGCATCAACCTATGAACCAGGAGGTCGAGGTTCGATTCCCAGTCAGGGCACGTACTGGGGTTGCAGGCTTGATCCCCAGTAGGGGGCGTGCAGGAGGCAGCTGACCAATGATTCTCTCATTGTTGATGTATCTGTCTCTCTCTCCCTTCCTCTCTGAAATCCATAAAGAAAATTATTTAAAAATAACTTTGACAGTGAGTAGATCAGAGATCCTCATGGAGACACGTTCAGTAGAGGCATGTTCAGACACAAGACCAGGAGCAAGGACCGTCTGGAGCTTTAGGTCCTGTCTCAGATCCCAGTTCCCGGGAGTTCTGGTGCTTCTTGACAGGGTTTGGAAGGTTCTGGACAGTAACAGGAGGATTTGGGACTCAGGGTCTCTGTACATGCTGTGTGCTTGTGGGAGACACAGGGGGTAGATGCCTGGGATTCCATTGTCTAGGCATCCAGGTTGTTAATCTTCCCATGACGAGGAGCAGTTCTTGGAAAAGGAGAACGGACTGCATCCCCGTCACTCCCACATCCCAGCTGTACAGCTCCCCGCTGATCAAAATGCGCCTTCTCTGACCAGAACAGAGCAGTCATGGTTAACAGAGCAAGATTAGTATTTCGGCCCCCCCCAAAAACAGTGACTGACCAACGAAGATTGCCTTTGGGTTCAGGGAGTAACAAAGGGGAGGGCAAGAGACTGCTGCTTTAAATAAAAAGTGCCATTTCCTTGTTCAAAATGTAACATGTGTGGTGACTTACTTAGATTAAAAAGTGGAGAATGATGAAATATAGGCAGATTGTTTTGGGGGTAGGGAAAGACAATAACAATTCAATGAAAGATTGCAAAGGGAAAATCGAGTGGATCTATATCCAGAATTAAAACCTTTTTGCTTTCTCTATATTTAGACATTAAATACAATTAAAGGAAAACAAACTGGAAAAAACATATATGCTAAAATAGGACAGGTATGTGTGAATAAGCCACATGTACATATCGCATGTAACCTTCTAAAGCCAATTAGGATGATTTTTGTTAGGTTTGATCTTCGCCTCCCCCCAAAATAAAACTGTGGGAAAAATACAAACATTTATGTATTTAATTCACTCATTAAATAATCTTTGTGTGTGTGTGTGTGTGTGTGTGTGTGTGTGTGTTAATCCTCACCTGAGGATATTATTTCTTTTTAAAATTTATCATTGTTATTGAAGATATTACAGTTGCCCCCTTTCCTCCCCCCTTTGACCCCCTCCCCAGGTCTTCCTTGGGCTGTGGGCTGTCTATGGGCCATGCGTGTATGCATGTCAGTTCATTGATCAACCTCCCCACCCCTACTGCTTCAGTGTCCTTGGTCTTTTTTGTCAGTTTATTTTGTAGAAATACCTCTTTTATGGGGATTTTATCTGATTTCTTTTTAGTTAAGCCTGGTTTAAGAGTTGATGTACTTCCCTCTGGCAAGCACCATCCTGCTGTTTTTGTTCCTAAGTTTCAGTTTTATATCCCAGCAGAAGATTTGACTGGGTGGTGGGCACACTGTGAAATATACAAATGTTGTAACATAGAAATCCACACATGAAACATATATGTTCCAGTTGACCAGTGTCACCCCCATCCATTTAATAAAAAAATAAATAAGTAAAGAGTTGCTGTCACTAACCGGGAGTAATACCAGCACAGGAAGGCATAACAAGTTGTAAGGATCCGACTGAGAGAGTGTCACTGTCCACCTTTTGGGCTCCTGCCCATGGCCCTCTCTCTGTGTTTGAGTAGCTCTCATCTCCCATCAGGTCTCTGGACAGTCTCTTCCTGATACTACTTCCGTATCCCTGATGGATTGTTCCACAGTGGAATCCACTGGTGGTGATAATTCTATGGTCAACTGTTACTTTCCAGAATCAGTGAGAACTTGTAATTTAGGACCACAGAGGCTGACTTCCCACAGGAGGGATTTCGCAGTTAAGAATGCACAAGGGAAAATGTGATATTGTCTGGGTTTTCTTGAATAGATTTGTAAACCTTATGGACAATCCCATTGATAATATTCAGCGTCAAGATGGTGAAGAAATGATGGAAAGTGAACAAGATCGTCAACACTTTGATAAAGAATTTATGAGAGCCTATATTGAAGATCTTAAAGAAAGAGGTAGGTTACTCACATTTAAAATATTTTAAATGAATATACAAAATTCCTTTAACTCATGCAATACTTATATATACATGATTTATTGATAAAAGTAAAATTGACAGAAAGTTAATTGGTTAGGGGCAGTTTACTTCCTAAATTACCTTTCCATTTACCAAAAACAAAAGATATCTTTCCTTAAAATATTTGATTTGCCTAGTGCACTTGAGTGTTTGATACACCATCGACTATTTTACAGAGAAACACATACTTAAAACATGAGGGTTGCATTGCTAGTTGTATATGAGTTTTTAACTAAATGACATTGACAACAGTATCCTACTTAATGGGATAATAAGATTCTATTTCAAAACCCATTTAAATTCAACATTAGAAAAAGTCATCTCTTATATAAATCAGGGTATACCCATATCAAAACCACAAAATGGAAAGCACAGAGGGCAGACGAGTAACTCACCATCCGGTCCGAGCTCACAGAAGAGTGTGGAGGTGCAGAAAGTCCGATTTCCAGAGTCTTCCGTCACAAGAATGTTGATCAGAAAAAAGGCTCTAGTCCTGTTCTGGTCAGGTAGTCACACACCATAAGGAAACAGAATGGCTGAGTATGTATTTTCCTTTTGTTACAGAATCTGTTCCCAGCTATACCACCAAAGTGTCTTTTAGCCTTCAGCTCTGATGCCATCCATCAGAAATCCTCAGAACCTCCCTGTCTGTGCAGCTGTGAATCTTCGTGCTGTGGGCCATGTCATCTGGGAGTGAGGGCTTGTGCTTAGCAGCAATCCTAAAATCCACAGTCATAACTTCGGGAAGATGACTTTCAAATTCCAAGTGTATGAATACTTCTCTGTGGACTGGGGAATTGATCACTGGTTTTATAGATTTATATTTAAAGGCTCATTTGCATACACTTGTTTCCAAATAATGCACATTGAATAGTTTAGAAATGCATTATTAAAAAAAAATTGTAACAGTCCAATTCCGAAGGTGGGTTGTTTTCAGGCATCAGGGATAGAGAGTCAGTGAAAGAGCATTTCTATTGGATGAATCCAGATCAGAGTTTATTTTATTTTTTGATTTTGAAGGAGTTTTAATGCATTATTTCTTTTAATGAGAATAATTGTTCTTGGGTTTATACAAATTGCTATTCCTGTATGTTTTAAATTGCGAATGTGGGTGTGGGGAAGCAGGGGACTTGTTGGAAGGTTTGTAAGGAGGAAATAGGTCAGAACCTCCAGGGGGAGTTGGCTGAAGGCCTCCCCCCGTGCCTTGACTTTTCTGAACAAGTCTGAGCCCCCGTGTTTACTGGACTCTTTATGCTTAGTCTTTAGATGTCCGGACTTAAAGGACAAAGTGTCTTCTCAAGGATGTTACCCTGCTGATAGTATCTAATAGTTAATTTTAGTTCAAGCTTTTGTTACAATAAAAGCCTGAGGAGATAGGCAAATGGGGTGGTTTGGTTTCTCCAGCCAAGCAGTCTCTCTTTCACAGCAATCGTATGTCAGAATTAACTGGATGCCTGGAGCAGGAACTCATGCACAGGTGGGGTCTCTCGGCCTGGCCAGCAATCAGGGCTGATGGGGGCTGCAGAGGTTGGCAGGGAAGAGGGGAAGGGGCTGCAGGAGGTTGGCTGTGGGAGCACACTGACCCCCAGGGAGCAGCTCCTGTGGTGAGCATCTGCCTGCTGGTGGTCAGTGCGTGTTCTAGCGACCGGTAGTTTGGTCTTTCAGTGGCTTGGTCACTTGGGCTTTATATATAAGAAGAGTAGTGCATTTTCTGTAATTATTTCATGTTCTTTAATATCCCCACACAAATACATGATTGAATACAATGCTTGTAGAGTTATTATTTTGCCTCCCTGCCCCTGGCTGCCATCTCCACTCGTGTCTGTGCCTCTCACCCCCGGTTCCTTCCCACCTTCGGCCTCCAGTCCTGGGCTGCCCTGCCTGCTTTGGAAGCCCTGGCCCAGGGCAACGGTCAACCCAGGAGGGAGCCAGTCAGGTGGTTTCCGGAGGACGTGGTAGCGGATTGGAAGCGCGAGGTTAGCCGTGGAAAAGGCGCTTCAGTGAAGCTGTGCAGAGGAGGCCGCCTGGACGCGGGCCGTCCAGGGATGGGAAGGGCCGGTTCCCACTGCCGCTCCTCTGCCCGGTACGTGAGCAGGGACAGCACAGGATGCCAACACAGCCCGCCCGGGCCGCAAGGACCTCCCGCCTCCGGCAGGCCGCCCGCCTGGCCCTCTGTCCGCAGCTGTTCCCGTGACTCCAAACAGCGAATCCATCACCTGTTTCAAAGGTTCCGCTGTGCCCTCCTCTCCCTACTTCCTCTCCCTTCGGGGAAGGCTTTGGAGGGTCCACTCCCCAACCCGCCCCGGCAGGTCCTGGGCACCCTGAGCTCCGAGCCCCGCTGTCTGGTGAGGCCGGGGCAGCCCTCCGACTGCCGGCGCCGGGCATGGCCCAGGAATAACGGGCCTGGCATGGCAAGCAGCCCGTGCCCGTCGCCTCCCAGACCTGCAGGTCCCGGTCACCTTCTCCTGTTGGAGCCCCAGCCGCAGCGGGTGCCCCAGGCCTCCTTCCCCGTCCTTTCTCCCCGCGGCGCCCTGAGGACCGGCCCGTGGTGTTCACGCCCCTGCTGGCTGCAGGCCTCGTCCCTGTGCCTCTCCTACTGCGGGGCGGTGAGGCGCTGGCTGTGCCCTTTGCCCAGGGGCACCTGCTGCCCCTGGGCACCCATGGGTGCCCGTACCCCCCCTCGCACCCGAACGCGCAGGGGCCGAAGGTCTGGTGCACTGGGCCCTGGCCTTGGAGCTCATTGCCTGCTTCGCCGGGGCGTGTCCGCGGTGCCCTCACAGGTGCACTGCAGGGCCAGCACCTCCTGCACCACTGACCGGCCTCACCGCCCTGCCCCGCCCCGCCCCGTCCTGAGTCAGGGGTGAGGCCACATCCCCCAGCGCTCCCCCTGCCCCCATCGCTGCGTAGGAGCCGCATGGAGACAGAGAAACTATTTAAAAAAAACACAGACTACGTTTTCATTGATTTTAGAGAGAGACGAAGGAGGAGGGAGAAGGAGAGAAACATCAATGGAAAAGGGAAACATCCATCAGCTGCCTCTTGCATGAACCCCAACCGGGGACGAAATCTGAAACCTGGGCATGTGCCTTGACGAATCCAACCGACGACCTTTTTGCACACAGGACCGCGGTCCACCAACGGAGCCACGCCGGCCATAGCAGTCCTACGGACGCGAACCTCCTTCCTGATTTACCCGTCTGACTATTTCTCATCCGCGGGCCGTACAACCTGTGACTTGGTGTTCTTACTGTTAATTTCTCTGTATTACTCTGGCTTTTTAAACTTGGCACCATGCTTTTGAGGTTCATATAGTGGTTTTAACAACCACCACCACTACCACCACCACGACAATGATTAGGATCAGAGTGATGGAACAGCAGCAAATTTTGAAATTGCAGCGCCTGCCATTCTGGGTGCTGTGGCAATCCAAACCCGCCCTTGGGGAATAGACCTCAACGATGCTCTCTGCCCGGCAGCTGGTGTTTGCTCTGGGACTCTTAGCCTGTGGGGGCTCAGGGAACCCGTGGTTTATCACTCCCCCTCCTGTCTTCACCCCAGTGTGCCCTGTCGTTGCATCCACTGTGGTGCTGCTCCTTGTGAGAGAAGGTTTATTGATGGGAACCCCAGAGGTAGGTGTGCTATCTCTTCTTGTGGGAAGCGAAGGGGACATTGGTGATGGTTTGACTAGATCTAACTCACACTGAGCACAAAAGCCCTGGAGACACGCCTCACAATTGTCAGTGTCGTGTGGCCCCTTAAGAGAGATATCCTTGAGTGTAGGGATATCCTCCATCGACTTAAATCGTTCTCCATAGCATTTCTTCAGAATTCGGAACACCAGGTTGTTCAGGATCCTTGAGACGTTCTCTTCCGTGAACTCTGGGACCTCAAATGGAGGCTCTGAGCACTTCTGACATCTCTGGGCAAAGATCCTCATCTTAACTTGGCCCGTGGACTCCCTCTTGTTCCAGTGCATGTGGCAAAGGACTTGAACTTGGGCAGAGGCCCAATTGCGAGAGCACCAGGAGCACGTGAACCTGTGGAGGCAGAAAATGAGACCCTCAGCTTGGCTGGACCACGGGCTGAGCCGGAGGCAAGCAGGAGGGACCGATGTTACCGAGACTTGGTGGACTGGGTCCCGGATCAGTGGGGATGACATGACCGAGTCCGTTGTTTCTATTGACAAGCTTGCGACTCACAGGTGTCTATCATCGCTACAGGGGGTCGCTCACACACTCTCGGTGCCGAAGGGATCTCGGGCACCTTCTGGGTCCACAGGATCATTTTTGGTCAGGAGGGTGCAGCCTGGTCAAAGGCTACGTGCCCCGTGCCAGAGGCCCATCGCTCCCGAGCTCTGCCAGGCCAGTGAGGACAGCACAGGAAGTCTGTGACCCCAGGGAGGGCCGTCACCTGACCAGCGGGGACCCTGGCCTTGGACTTGCAGCCTCCAGAACTGTGAGCCACACGTGTCTGTGGTTTATAAGCCGCCCATTCTGTGTTTGTTGTTGTGGCGGCTGTTTTTTAATAGCAGGACTAAGATCCTAAGTCATAGAGCCCAGGTTAGGGCAGGATGGACCCGGACAGTCCAGTGTCCCATGGAAAAGCATCGCTTTGCTCTCAGTTGCCCAGGCGCCCCCCCCCCCCGAATGTCATTATTACCGGAGTGCGGCATGTCCGCTCTCTTCATTGCCCCAAGCCATTGCTCCAAGTGATTCCTCCTGCCCTGCCTCAGAGAGGGCACCAGAGAGGGCCCCTTCCTCTCAGCAGGGAGGAGGGCAATGTTCTGACCTAAAGTAGCTGCACAAACACACGTCAGCACAGATGGAGAGAGAAGAAGGCAGGGAAGCACGTGGCAGCACCAGGATACGAATTGCAGGTGAGCAGAGGGCTGGGCACCAAATTGTCCACGGACTCCCCCGCATGGCCCAGCCTGGCTGGGAAGTTAAGTTGGGGCCAGGTGACCAGTTGGCTTATGGGATGTGGGCTGAAGCAATGGGCGCTGCCTCCAGATCTGGCACGAAAGCCCTCGACTTCCCCGCTCTTTCCTTCTGTGCCATGGGGATCTTGGAGCCATGTGTTAGGTTATTTGTCCCAACATCCAAGTCCAGCCTTGCTGGGAGCACCTCGTCTGGACGGTGAACCAGAGGGTTCTGGGAGGGAGTCAATCAAGGTTTTCCCTTTGTATCTTTTTAAAATTTTTATTTATGTTATTAATCCTCTCCCGAGGATATTTTCTCAGAGATTTTTAGAAAGAATGGGAGGGGAAAGGGAGCGAGAGAGAAACATCGATATGAGAGCTAGACACATCTATTGGTTGTCTCCCTCATGTGCCCAACCAGTGCTGGGGTGGAGCCTGCAAGAGAGGCATGTGCCCTTGACTGGAATCAAGCCTGGGACCCTTCAGTCCACAGGTTAATGCTCTATCCACTGAGCCAAAGGAACCAGGGCTTCCTTCTGTGTCTTGATTGGAGCCTCAGTTCACCAGGTGAAGGTGAGGATGAAAGGCAGGGAAGATACCCGGGAGCCCTGACCTCTGTGAGCGAGATGACCCGCTGGAGCAAAGGGCCTGTGCCCTGCTCTTTGGAGCTACACTCCCTGCCCCATTCTGGGTCACGGCTGCGTGTTGGTGTGCCAGCTCAGAGTTAAAAAAAAAAAAAAAAAAAAGGAGCTGAGACTTTGCTCAGCTGCTCCTGGTGCCAGTTCCCGACCGGAGAAAACTACAGGTTATTGGGAGGAGAGCTGTGTCCCCTTCCCAGACCTCCCAGGAAGGGGCCGTGGGCAGGCAGCACGTCCCTTCCCCAGGCCCCGGAACCATCCTCCGTGCAGGTGGGCCCATCCTGGGTGCTGATGTCCCACTGGAAACCAGAGGCTTAGCCTTCGGATGCCTCTAAGGGTCCTGTTTTTACAGAGAGCCCAGCAGCTCAGAGTAGAGAGATTAAGATGGCTGCACGTGGCTCTGCCCCTCAGTGCCCAGGGCCCCTCTTTTGTGGACTCTGTGGTGGGTCCCTGGAGTCTCCCCTCCCCTGCCTTTGCATTTGCAGCAAGCCTTGCTATTCAGCTCTCCTGGGCCTCACTGCTCTTGACTCACCTTCAAAGCCTGATTTCTCCATATCTGGGCATCACCCCACGCCAGTGCCCGCTGCCCTGCTACTGTTTGGGGCTCACGGTAGTAAGAGAAAGATCGTCAATGAAGCTGCAATGTTGTGAGTGAGGGGCTCCTTCCTTTCTATAATCTTCAGTTTACGAGTACAAACAGGAACGGAATCAGAAAGGTAACCAGTATACAGAGTATGGAACGAGGAAGACTCTTCTGGAACGCATCCCACCCCATTCCCGACTCACCTGGCAAAGACCTGCTGCTGGTATTGGGTCCACCCTGGTTGCAGGTCGTTGGGCACTAGGCTGTTGTCTAGTGTCAGGGTCCATTGGTGCCATGGTCTCACCTCATGAATTAATTCCTGAAACACTTTCTTCCACACCTGCACATCCTGCCCCTTGGCCGCTGGCATGGTGAGCGGGGCACCGGCCTCTCTGGTGCTCTGATGGGCCTCTAGCCGAATGTGCGGTTCCACTGCAGAGAGCACGGCTCACACCAGCTCCCTTTTTGGCCTGGCACGGGGCCTGCGGACCTGCTCTTTGCCCCAAGGACAAAGTTCAGGTGAGTCAGCCCCACAGGGATTTCGAAAGACATGGAATGCCTGGTGTCATTCACCAAAACCCAGCAGGAGCCCTCAGGGCCCCACGTCGGGAGGGTGGACCTCAGTCTGGCTCTGCTGCTGCCTCCCCTCAGCCTTTCTCTCTGGCAGCCCCTCCCACCCGCTCTCAGTGCAGAGCTTACAGAGGGACTGGTCGGGGAGAGAACCCCGGGCTGCCAGGCAGGGCCTCCTGGGTGTGGGCTCCGACCAGCTGGGGGACCAGGGACAGGCCACTTCAGGCTTTGGCCGGAGGAAAGGGCACCTTTTCCGGGGAAGGTGCAGGCGTGCCTGGGCAGAGAGGGGCCCACGAGCCAAGGTTGTTTGGAGCGTGACCAGAACTACTTCCAGGACCTTGTTTGAAACCCTCTGGGGTCTCGCAGAGGCCCTGACCCTAGAAACAGGTGCTCACACACCTGCATGCAAGCCGGCCTCCCAGCCTCCCGCCTGGCACAGCTGGCACTCCCTTCCTCAGGCCAGTGGCTGTGCCCCTCCCTCTTCTCTGTCCGTCCCACAGGCCATCTACTTGGAGCAGGGCCAGGGCTCCATGGGCACTCACTGTCACTCTCCGTGCACCGGGGTGGGGTGGGGAGGCGGTTCTGAAAGCATAGTGGCTGGCACTCGGCCTGGCTGACACCAAGCATGGCAGCTCCTGCCTCTTGTCTCCGCTGAGACTGAGCTGCAGGCGTTTTGAAATGTTTACGATTGTATGAGTGCTGTTGATTTATTAGCATTAGTTCAGAATACCAATGATGTGAATTTTATTTTTTACTGAAAACCACATTTGCCTGGCTGGTGTGGCTCAGTGGTTGAGTGTTGAACTATGAACCAGGAGCTCACGGTTTGATTCCCAGTCAGGACAAATGCTTGGGTTGCTGGCTTAGTCCCCATTGTGGGGCGTGCAGGAGACAGCCCGTTGATGATTCTCTCTCATTATTGATCTCTATTTCTCTCTCCCCCTTCCTCTCCGAAATAAATTAAAAAAACAATCTTTTAAACACCATTAGGGGTTGTTGTGGAGTTGAACCCTGGAGTCAAAATAAGACCACCGGAGGCTGCCAATTGATTAAAAAAGCAGGCAAGGATTTATTGAGCTGGCCAGGACGTTCGTGAGAGCACCACATGCAAGTGGAACACCGTTCCAGGTGTAGGCAGTCCTTTTAAAGGTCTAAACCACAGAATTGTCCTTTGTTCTAAATTCTAAATGCTGGGAACAGCCCACAGGGACGTTCCCAGCCACATCATGCCGGACGTTGGAACGTGACCAATCTTGCGAAAGCAGATAGTACAGAAGCACAAGTGATATAGTTCATCTGCAGTTTAAACTCCTGGAGCTACTGTCAGTGGGAATCACTCTCCTGTGGTCCTGGGCCACAGGCACAGGAAAACTGCCTCAGCTTTCAGGCCTCAATCTTCATGTCTAAGCAAGTGAGTGAGTGCAGAAGCCAGAACAGCAGGGTTAAAATCCGAACAGCAGTGTTTACCTTCAGTGTGCCTGCTACCACACTTCTGGGTCAGGAGGAATGAAAGGGCTGGGAGGAGTCCTGGGACAGGTGTGTCCAGGGTGGCAGGAAGGCTCAGCCCGGTTCTTTCATCCAGTGGTGACAGAGCAGCCCCTGGTTGCCTCTGCGGTGAAGGGTCTGTGCACTCATTCCTCACAGGGCACTCACTCCGCCGAGGGCACTGCCCTTCACCAGCCTGGGACAGGGCACAGGAAATGGAGGTCTGACCAGAGCCAGCGTGATTGTGGCAGGTGGGACAACAGCTTCGACTGTGTGTGGCACCACCAGGGTAGACAGTGCAAGGTCCACAGAATAAAGAAAACACCCTGTGGCCGCCCTGTTCCGCTCTGACCTCACCTTCCCACAGCAGGAGCCAGGAGACTGCCCTTCTCTCCAGGAGGGTGTGGGCGCCCCTGGAGGCATCCAGGGGAAAGAGGCCGGGCCTCGGAAGCTCCTGGGTCTGTGAGAATGGGCACCACACACGTCAGCAGCAGCAGTATCTCCTTGATTGGGATAATGCTCCAGAGAAGGTCCATTTCTCATCTGTTTTTATACATCGCAGTCAAAGGATGGCCCCTAGGTGGGCTACATGAAATCCACTGGAGACAGATGAAAAAGGCAGGAGAAAGCAAAGCGGGGAAAACTCTGGGATTGGATAAAGAGTAAACTCATAGAAACATACTTAGGTGGCTGCAGGACAGTTAACAGTCAACAACATGGAACCAACAACAATGAAGGGATTTATGGCATCTGTCCTGGCACCAAGGCCCACTAGGTTGTGCCCCAGGGATTCAGAAAAAGGGAGTTACAAGTGACCCAGACATTTCAAGGGTGTGTCATCCTAGATGCAAGACAGACAGGCTCAGTTAAGGTGAAGATTGACCTTGTCAGTGAAGATACCTGCCTAGAATGTAACTGCCCACCATCACTGCTTTTAGTTAGGGTTTAATTTCAGACCCTCCTCTGTGGTGACTTTAGGGCTGAGTTTTTAAGATGGCCACGCAGGCTCCCCTGAGCGGTCCGGTCAGCATGTGGCCTCTTCCGTCCACATTTCCAAGGGCAGTTGTGTCACCACTAGCCAAGCCCGTCGCACAGGTGGTAGCCTGGGTCTCAGTGAGTTCATCTGTGAAATGGGGATACAGAGACTCTCTTTGTGCCGCTGTGAGGATTGCGTATGAAATGGCTGGAAAGGGCACCTGGCACTTAGTAGCCACTCACTGAATGGGAGCTGCTGTGGCTGTGCCCCGCCCCCTCGGTACGCCCTGCTCCCACGCACCCACCCCGGGAAGTCCTCCCGTTTCCCATTTTTCCCACCCCTCGGCCCGGCCTCAGGCCTGAGGTGGTGAAAAAGGACTGAGAAGATCCACTGTCAGCGGTTGTGGGACTCTTGGCAAATTCCGCTGGCTCTGTGGGCTGCGGTTTCTTGGCTTTACCGAGGTGGTGCATTGATGGCATTTGGGCCCCTGTGCTAACCAGTCTGGGGTCCTGTGACCCTCATGCCTCGGCACTCCCAGTCCAGCTTCCTCTGGGGAGGGGTCCTACCTTTCAGAACCGAAGCTCCATCCTCCCTCGGACAAGAGGGTCTTCAGGTTGGGGGTCCTGTGGGGCAGGAGGAGGCAGGAGGCAGGTGCCAGAAGTGCTGAGACACCGGGTGGCCCCAGGTTTGGCTTCCAAGGTCCTTCCAGCCCCGAGATCGGTTTCTAAGACTCAGGCGGGCTGCCAGGAAATTGGAATTGGAGCTGCAGCAAGGTCCATGTCCCGGAGAGACGCCCTCAGTGGAGTGACAGCGGCCTCCCTTCTCAGAGCTCAGTGGCGCCCTTTTCTCCAGCTACCTCCGTCAGCCGAGCTCATGCTCACGGGCACCAGAATGGGTGCTGCCTTCGGAGTCAGAGGGAATCTTGGCTCCACCCACTGGCACTGGCTACCCCAGAAGAAGCCAATCTGTGGATCCCCACACCTCCCTCTCTTTGTGGAGGTTCTCTGGACCCTGCCCCTGCCATGGACTTTAGGTGCACAGGACCAGTCAGCAAAAAGGCACCGCATGCTCAGGGAGCCTTGTCCATCTTCTCAAGAGTCCCAGCCAACTGCAGGTGCTGCTCAGAGACCTGGCTCTCCCTTTAGCAGGGAATGTAGCTTCAGGGAGAACATGCAAGCCTTTTCTATCTCCTGAGAGGGAGCACCCTGGATACTCCACTGTTCCCAGTGTGATTACAGAGGCCCTTATAAGGGGGCGTCAGTAGGGTCAGAAGCGAACAGGTAGGTGAGGATGTGCTGCTGGCTGTGGACGACAGAGGCCAAAGGAGAGGCAGGTCTTGGGGGAGGCTGCAGTCTCATTGTGGGCTTGTTCTCCCCGCGGTTGTGGATGCCATGCATCATGTCCTGCAGGTTCTGGTGGAACATGTGGTTGATATGCCCTTGACTATCTCGAGGGCTCTAAGGACGGTGGCTGGCAGGCCGGAGACCCGGGAAGCCCGATGCAGACGGTGTGCAGGGACAGGGGGCCGCCTTTGTCTCTGGGGAGCAGTGCTCCGCCGCCGCCACTGCGGGGCATGCAACCAGGCCAGTCCCTTGGCAAGATCCGCGGGGCAGGCTGTGTCCCATTCCCTTTTCCTCACACTCCCTCTACTCACTTTTAAAAATATACATTTGATAGCAGTCTAGGGTGATAGGCTAAGGCTGGGACTGGGGCTAGGGCTGGGGTTGATGTTAGGGTTTCAGGGTGAGGGGTCAGGGTCAGGGTCGCGGTCAGGGCTGCGGTCAGAAGTGGAAAAGGTAAATTATAACTGGAAAGATAATTTGCTTTGCAAAATATGACTGCTTTGCTGAAGATGAATTTGAAGGGTGAAAGGTGAATTTGTGTTGCAAAATGTGAATTACTCTTTATTTGAGAATCATCCAAATGAATCGCTCTTTCCAGGATCCTAGTCAATTCCAATACTGTGCCATATTTCTTCAAGTTATTTCTGTGACATTAAAGTTATTATTACTGAGCACTTTTTTAAAAATCTTAATAAATTCATAGTAAACAAGGTTTTCTCTGATAAAAATATTCTAGTTAATAGTTTAGTTGCAGCACAGTCATTTTGAACCGTGTTCGTGTAACGTAAGGGCTTCTGCTTGATACCTATGCTTGTCTCTTTCAGAAGGAAAGATAAAATAATTCTGCAGAAATGTGCTAAGAGTAAGGACCCTTTATTTTGTGATTTATCAGAATGTAATAATAAAGCAGAGTTATACCCTGGTTTTATAGGGTAAACGCTTTCATTTTCTTTCAAGTAAGTTACTGTTTATACTGTTCACGTCTGTCTATGGAACTATATACTTATCACACTGGAACTGCAAAGGAAGCTGTCAGGCCAAAAACTATCCTCTTCTGCCCTCCTGTGGCCATTCAAGGAATAGCACACTGTGTCTCTGTCCCTGGTGCTCAAATCCCAGCTAAAGCCCTGTGAACCCGACCAAAAAGTTCTACCCAGGAAAACATGGTCACAAGATCAGCGAGGCTGACCAGGGCGGCAATCATTCCATTCCTAGAAGGACCAAAGTCACAGTTGTGTGTTCCTCAACTCTTCCCGCTCCAGCCCTGCAAAGGGAGGCCTCGGCTGCTGCAGTGACATCATGAATCCCTTCGAAACCTAGAAGGCACCATTATCAAGGCAGCCAGTCCTCACAGAGAAGTGCTGGAGTCTGGTGAGGCTGCGGCGTCCTCGAGAGAGGTTGCCATTATCGAGACCATCCGTACAGCGAGGACTCCACTGATCAGGCAGCCAGTCCGGGGCGGGTGGCCTCTCCAAAGGCAACCATTACGTTGGAAGCCGCTGTCCGTGAGGCAGCCAGTAACCTGGAGTCTGCTACGAGTACAGCAGTGGATACCGTGGAGGCCGCCATTATGGAGGCAGCCAGTCCATACAGCGAGGTACTGGAGTATTAAGAAGCAGTGTCCTTGCGAGAGGCCACCATAATCCACTAATAAGGCATGCAAGACGTGACAGGTCTTATTTACTAGGTTACTAGTTATAAGTTTACAAGTTATGAGTAGGATAGTGGTTACTAGTTACCTGGTTACCAGGTAACTGATTGCCTGGTTACTGGGAAACTGGTTAACTGGTCGCTAGGTTACTGGAAAACAGGTAACTGGTGTCCAGGTTACTATTTGCCATGTTACTAGTTGGCTGGTTATGAGTTACCTGGTTACTAGTTACCAGGCTATGGTTACTAGTTACCAGTTTTCCTTTTGTGGCCATGCAAGAAATAACACTGTGTGCTTCTGTCCGTGGTGCTGAAATTCCAGCTAATGCCCTGAGAACGTAACAAAGAATTCTGCCCCCAAAAAAGGGGGCAACAACAAACAAACAAATAAACGTCAAAATCATCCAGGTGGGAATCATTCCTTCCCTGGATGGATGAGATTTTGCAATCCTTCCTGGCCAGCCCAAAGAGAGGGCTAGGCTGCTGCAATGACATTGTGAACCTGTGCATTCACTGTGCCAGTCAGTACCCTAGAGGCTGCCATTATTTTTTTTCTTTTCTTTTTGAAGTTTTTATTTATTTATTTTTATTAAGATATTACATGTGTGCCAAAACCGGTTTTGCTCAGTGGATAGAGGGTCAGCCTGCGGACTGAATGGTCCCCGGTTCGATTCCGGTCAAGGGCACGTACCTGGGTTGTGGGCATATCCCCAGTGTGAGGCTGACCGATGATTCTCTCTCATTGATGCATCTAACTCTCTATCCCTCTCTTTTCCTCTCTGTACTAAATGAAAAAAATATTAAAAAAAGATATATGTGTACATACCTTACCAATCCCTACCCCCATTCCCAAACATGCTTTCTATAGGGTGCCATGATTGAAACTGTCAGTAACGGCAAGGCCACCATTAACGAGGCAGCTGGTATTATTTGTGAGTGTTGTTTATGGTAGACACACCCCCCCCCCTTTTTTTAAGTATCTCAAATTTATTTATTTATTTTTAATATATTTTATTGATTTTGTACAGAAAGGAAGGGAGAGGAGAGAGAGAGAGAGAGAGAGAGAGAGAGAGTTAGAAACATCGATGAGATAGAGTCATCGATCAGTTGCCTCTTGCACATCCCCTACTGGGAATATGCCCGCAACCAAGGTACATGCCCTTGACTGGAATCTAACCTGGGACCCTTCAGTTCCCAAGCCCACGCTCTATCCACTGAGTCTTTTAATGCAAATGTGTTCTAAAAAGATTGTGTTGAGTAGTTTTTGTTGCAACACATTTTTTTAAAGATATATTTTATTTATTTTTTACAGAGAGGAAGCGAGAGAGAGAGAAAGAGAGAGAGAGAGAGAGCGCGAGAGAGAGAGAGAGAGAGAGAGAGAGAGAGAGAGAGAGAGAGTTAGAAACATCAATGAGAGAGAGTCATCGATCAGCTGCCTCTTGCACACCTCCTACTGGGAATATGCCTGCAACCAATATACATGCCCCTGAGCGGAATTGAACCTGGGACTCTTCAGCCCCCAGACCAATGCTCTACCCCTGAGCCAAACCGGTTTCTGCACAACAAATTGTTTTTTTAAGTGTATTGGAAAGATGTTTTATTATTTGTTAAAGGAAGAGAGAGGATGGAGAAATCTGGAATCCTTGAAGAGGGAGAATTGGAATTCATGGTAATTCTTATTGTGGGTTGTGCACCCGTTCTCTCCGATGGTCGCCAAGGGGTTATCCGTCCAGTGTTGTCTGGCAGTTCCCCGTGAGATGACTGAGTGGCACCCTGAATGAGATTCCCCACCACCCCCATCCAGTCCTTTTTGAAGTGGAGAGTGTTGAGCTGTGTAAGTTGTAAGTTGATGGTGTGATGAGTGAGTAGCAGCGGGATGGTGGTGCTGTTGAGTGTTAAAGATGTGCCATCGCAATCCTTGCCTGTGAAGCTCCTTTCGTGTGAGTGAAGGTGTTGTCCTGTGGTGTTAGCAGCACGTGTGATGCCTAGTCCTTTTAGTGGAATTTGTATTTTTTAAAGTGGGCTTGATGTGTCCTTTTCCATCTGTGAAATATGGTAATATAATCATTGGTGAATTTTGTGAATTGTGTGATATTGCAAGTCAAAAATGAGTAATTTTTTAAATGAAGTGCTGTAGTAAGAGAAGTGATGACACATGGAGGTTTTTGTTTTTGTTTATTTTGCTGCACTCCGTGCTTTTTAAAAAAATAATAATTTTTAAAGAAACTCTATTCCAGGAACCTCGGTGCGAGCCATGTCGTCTGTGTCCATGGTGCTTTGAGGTGTCTTATTGTCAAGGCGTTTCCCACGTTTGTTAGCAGGTGTCGCCAAGTCCTCGCCAATGACATTGTGCTGAGAGGTTTCTCTCTTTGAAGGCGTTTCCTCCGTTTGTCAGTAGATGTCGCCAAGTCCTCAGCGATGATACTTTTTTGTGCTCCTGTCCACGTTGCTGATAGGTGTCTGGTTGTGCAGGCGTTTCTTGCGTTGGTCATCAGGTGTCGCCAGTGAGACATGTTTGTGTGTTGTTTTTCTGTGTTTTCCTTGTGATGTGTTGAGGTGATGTGTGCCTTTGCAGAGTGTGTTGTCAAGGGGTTATCCTTTTTTTGCGCCCCTCAAGTGAGTTGCCGTTCATGGCTAAGGTGTGTTGTTATTTGTGACGTCTCTTGAGGCGCGTGGTGACTGTGCGTTTTCTTTTTCCTTTTTTTTTTTTTTTTTTTTTTTTTTTGTGGAAGTTGTGGTTGTTTGTATCCAAGTGTTTTGGAATTGAGCCGAGTGTTCCTAAATGTTGTTCAGAGGCAGTTTTGAGAAGGTTTAATTTTTTATTTTAAATTTAAATGAAATAGTGTGACGTTGATTGTGATTCGTTGAGAATAGGATTGCATTGTTATGTGAAGAATGTTCCTTTTTTGTTCCTCCCAACCACAATACTCACTGTGGCCACAGTGAGTATTGTGGTTGGGAGGCGATGTCCCTGAGGCGTGAGGAGGCCCCGTTCCACTGTCCGAGGCCCTGTGGACCCGTGTCCCCCTTCCCCCCATACCTGCCATTGTGAAGGCAGCCATCCGCAGGTGTTTGAGCCCCCATGTGGAGTTCATGTTCCGGGGCATGTGTTGCCTGTAAGGTTTTCATGATGAAATGGTGGAGTGCATTGGGCTTGCCGGCATCCCCCATGGGCAAACCCCCCTCCCCCAGGATGCGGTTCGAGTTTGCTCGATTCCCTGATGCCATGGAAGTGCGTTGAGCACTGTTTGTTGTGAAAAACCAGCTGTGGTCTTATTTGTGTGTTGAGTTCTGGTTTTGTTTCCCATGTGGTTTGCAGGCCGTTTTTTCTTGCCTTAGTGAGGGCAGTGGTGCCTGGCACGCTCGCAAATTGAAGCGAATTCTAGGGCACCCCCCCCCCCCCCCCGCCCCCTAGGCTGCAGTTGAATGCAAAGGTTGAAATGCGAAGGAGTTACTCGATGTCTAAGTCCTGGGGCGGGCAATCTGTTCCCTGAGGACGAGCCATTTGCATCTTGATCGGGCCATTGTTGTTTTGCATGTGGGAGGACCTAGTTGTGAAAGGTGGTATTGAGTTTGAAGTTCCGTTTTTGGTCCCCCTGCGGGCACATCTCCCCCACCTCCCCCTGGGATCTGAAGTGTTTTCTTTGTTGTTGTGAATGGTTAGTGTTAAGTCATCTGCAGCCATCTAAATGTTTTTTGTTGTTGTTTTTGCAAAATAGCACTGTCACCCCGCGGCCCAGAATTGTGTGGGTGGGTTGGGTTTCTTTCACGTCTGTGTCCTTGTTTGAATGAAATTGTGTGAAACCAGGTGTTGCAAAGTGGTATTTTGTAGAGCGTTGTGTCCATGCATGGATATTGTTGTGCATCGAGTTTGCTGTGTGTTTATTAAGGTCGTGTGAAAGCTCCGTGTTAGCTAGGAGGTATGAGGAGAGACATTTATTGTGGCAGTAGGTTCGCTGTGTGTGAATTTTTATATTGTTATAACTAAGAAACGATGGCATGAGGTTGTCTTATGTGTATGTTGGTATTTGTTTTTGGCAATTTGTAGTTCCCATGTGTTGTTGTTGGTCCTTACAGTTCCTGTGTCTCCGCCGTTGTCCCAGTGGGTCCATGGCTGTTTTTAAGGGGGGCATTTGGATCATTTCCTTGTTTGTGTGTGTCCTTTTCTAACTTTTGGTTCATGTGTAAATGTTTGTTGACCAGGAAAGTAGGTGTTGCGCCTTGAGAATGCTCTGAAAAGGCAGTGAATTCTGGAAAATCTCCCCAGAATGTGGATGAGTCTCCTGAATATCAGAGTGTGTGTGCGTTTTCCTCTATTTACGATTTCTCCTATAGACTCCTCTAAAGTATAAGAAATTGTTCAAACTGGTTTGGCTGATAGTGTGGCTAGAGCATGTGGCTGCGGAGTGAAAGGTTCCCGGATCTTACCCGGTCAAGGGCATGTACGGCTGTTGCGGTCACATTTTCCGGTGTGGGGGTGATGCTTGTATGAGCAGCTGATTGATGTTTGCTTGTTATCCATGTTTCTAACTCTGTATCCCTGTCCCTTACTTTTGGAAAGAAAAAAATAAGAAGTCATCAACATCTTCATTAAGAAACAAAGTGTGAGAAATTGTTTCCAGGTTTGGGTTTGAGCCGGAGCCCAGCTGTTCAGACCGGTGTGGCTCAGTCTGCCGTGTGCGTGCCTTTTGTTGGTCACGTTTTGCTGTGTCTGGATGACTGGGATTTTAAAAAAGGCATACGAGGCTTTTGTTTCTCTTTTCTTTTTGTTTTTGTCTTCTTGAGTGCAGAAGCGTTGTAGGTGAGGGGCTGGTATGGGACAAAGGAGCGGGGCGGTGTCCTCCCACGGGAAAGAGAAGCTGTGAGATGAATCAGGAAGGTGGTGGAGTGAAGTGTGGTTGTAAAGTTCCAGCTTCGAGGTTTGAGACGTAGAAGCAAGACACAGAGTCCAGGCGATTAAAAAGGGGAGAGGCTTTCATCTGCGCTATCAGGCGAAGTCCGGTGGTCTGAGGGTGGGCCAGGGAAGTTGACGCCAAAAAGCAGCGTAGGTAATTGTGTTTCACAACTGTGAAAGAAAAGAGCCATATGGTAACCTGAGAAGCTCAGGGAAGGCTTTGGTGGCAGTCTTGCAAACCCAGAGACCTAAGCTAACCACAAAAGATGGATTGAAAATTAAATATCTAACAGGTTACTGTAGGTAGTAATGTCTTTAGAATATAGTCTTTAGGATTTATAATTTAGAACAAAGTTAATTTCCTGTGGTTTGAACCTTTAAAAGGTACTGCCTACCAGTGCAACGGTGCAGTCGCGTGGAGACCATCTGCTTGTGGTGCTCTCGTTGCTGTCCTGGCCAGATATTTCAATAAATCCTTGCCTGCTTTTTAAATTAATTATCAGTCTCCGGTGGTCTTATTTTGAACCCATGGTTCGATCCCACAACACAGATTCCGAGGACAGTGATTGGCATTGAGTCAATAGGTGCAGGAGTTTTTAGTGTAGATGAAGTCTGTTCCTTTGTGCTTGTGATGTAAGTTGTTTATGCAGGTAGGTGCCTAATTTATGTCCATCAGTGTTTTCTGTGTAAAGGACCCTTCACCTGGTGAGGGTGGAGCCACACGTGCGTGTGGTGTTGTGTTGTAAGTGCAAGCTCGCAAGTGTTGTGCTGTTGTGAGAAGTGAGGAGGCACAGTACCCGTTGATGTGCCTCCGAGGTGTGGTTGTTTGTTGATGAGGTGGAGGCATTTTTGAGTCCTGAGACAGTGGTATGTGTTGTGTCGAGTTTTAATTTCTAAGTGTTGTCCATGTCATTTGAAGTGTTATTCCTTATTTGGTGTCCTTACTTGTTGGCCTGTTTTGTAGACAGCGGATGCATTTCTAATGTTAGATTGTCATGTGTGTGAGATTCTTGGTGTTGTGGTAATATGTGGATTTTTTAAATCAAATTTTCACGGTCTATGTTTTTTTAATGTCTGTTCAGGCAATGAATTCCTTAGGTTTTGATGCCTTTGCTTGTATTGTGGAGTCAGTGTGGTTTTGAGTTGAGGACGATGTAGTTGCTTTGAAAGGAGAATCAAAAATTGTCCTTTTTTTGGCAGGGCATGGTAGTTTGTATATTTTTGCCAGAAGTGTCTGTGGAGGCTGTTATTGATATGCAGATGCTATTTCCCTCCCCAGGGCAATCCGGAAAGGGAGCCTTGATGGGCCATTATTAGGAAAGTATGGTGGATGGCTAATGCAAAAGGACTGGGAATGTTGAAAAGGCTGTAAATTGTTGATGTTTGCATGATAATTGGGCTTTTTAAATGGGGAGGAAGTTTTCTGCTAGGTCTTGTGGGTGTGGATGATCTGTCTGTCCTGCTGGCCCTCGTTTTTTCCTGGAGGTCTGTGTGTGTGTGTGTGTGTGTGTGTGTGTGTGTGTGTGGTCAGTGCGTTTCATTGTGTTGTGTTGTTGGTCATGAAGGAGCGTGGACGATGGTTTGCGTTGTGTGTGTTGTGGTAGGACATGTGTTTGTGGTTGAGGAGTGAGTGTAGACAGTCCTAGGAAGAGGCAAGTAAGGTGTGAGTTGTGTTGTGTAGATTTTGAATGGAAGGCGAATGTTGAGTGGTGGCGTCGGTGCAGTAGTTTTTGATGCTAATGTTTGTGTAAGTGAGGTGGTGTTGTGAGGTCGAACCCTGGGTTCAAAATAAGACTACCGGAGGGTGATTAATTAATTAAAAAAAGCAGGCAAGGATTTATTGAACTGTCATAGACAGCCACAAGAGCACCACACGCAGGTGGACTGGAAATGACTGCACCGTTTTAGGGGTAGGCAGTCCCTTTTAAAGGTTCAAACCACAGGAATTTCCCTTTTTTTTAAATTCTAAATCCTCAAGACTAAAATCTAAAGACCGGGACAGCCCACAGGGTTAGTTCCCAGTCACATTCTGCTTGATATTGGAATGTGGCCCTATCTTGCAATAGCGATAACACAGAAGCAGAGCTCAGCGGTTAGTCTCTAAAGGTTATCTACAATTTCTATCCCCGAAGCTACTGAGTCAGTGGGAATTAATCTCCTGTGGTCCTGTTCCCAAGGCAAGAAAAAATTGCCTTAGCCTCCATGTCTTCACTTGTAAGCTGAGGTAAGTACCCAGTGGTTTAATCAGATGCAACAGCCAGATTTAGCAGGGTTAAAATTCAAACAGCAGTTTTTACCAAAGTACGGTTGCCTCTATATATCAGGTGGGATGGGTGGGAATGTGAGTGATTGTCCCCGGGGACGTGTTTGGTGGGAATTGTGAGTATTGGGTTTGACTACAAAAGCTTAATGTCAGGAACCTATTTTGTGTCAGGCAATGTGCTTGTGTCAATGTTGTAGGAGACCAGGTAGTGTAGGTTTTGATTTTAGTTTTTTTTTCCATGTTGTAGAGTTTGTATTGCTGTATATTTTTGTCGTGCACCGAGGAATGCAAGATCACATGGAGGTTGTGAGGTTATTTTGCTGAATGTGTTTGTGTTTTATTTTTTCAGGAGGTAAGCTAGCAGGGAGGCAGGCAGGCAGGCAGGATTTGTGGTAAGGTTTCCTGTGTTAAAGTTTTAGAAAGCAAACATTGTCACTGGTAATAATATGTAAAAAGAGCTGGGCAACCTTGATGGCTGTGAATAGTCGTAGCCATTAAGTCATTGTGTCGTCGAGATAGTGGTCTTTGAGGCCACTTTAATTTGTTAATGGTATGTAAATTGTTCTTATTTCCTGTTTTTGGAATTTGCCACCTAAGAGATGTCTTTGTGTGAGGATGTCACTGAAAGGAAGGCAAAAGGCCACCACGGACGGTCGTGCTCCCTCAGAGGTGTAGTGCCGCGTGGCCTCCATGTTCCCAATGAAGTCTTTGCAGTGTATTAATTTTAGTGTGTGTTCTTGTCTAGAAAGCGTACTGTGAGTGGGCCCTGAACGAGGCGTGTCGTGTAATTGGATCGTGCATCAAAGTGTCCACGTGAGAAGAGCTAGTAGGGTGTGTATGATTTGTGGCGCTTTGCTTGTGTTTGCTTGCTGAGTTTGCTTGTGTTCATCTTCAGGGAGAGCATGTAAGAGCATGGTAGGTAGCGTGTGGAGTCTCTTATTTGAAATGTTTTTTTCATGTTGCATGTGTGTTATTGTTTAGGTGAGGTTGTTCTTGATGTGGTATGTCATTTTTGTGCTCCCCTTGCCTGTGTTTTGATTTGTTTTTGTTTGTATTAGAAGTAGGGATACGTTAGCATTGTGTTTGTAGATTTTTTGGTCCCTGTGTGAGCACGTGTGGCTATTTTTTCATTGATTCGTAGGGAGCGTGTAAATGAGTGTGTGTTCGGGAGGTATAGGGTGGGAGGGAGGGAGGGAGGGAGGGAGAGAGAGAGAGAGAGAGAGAGAGAGAGAGAGAGAGAGAGAGAGAGAGAGAGAGAGGAAATGTTGATGTGAGAGATAAATGAGTTTAGTTTTTTATTTGTATAGATATAATTGTAGGCTGTTATTCTTACAATTGTAATTTTTTTTTTTAAAGAAGGAGGGGGCCGGCTCTGTACCCCCCTGGGGAAAGGGGCGGCGTCTGCCGCCATCCACCCCCGCTTTCCCCGTCCCGGCGGGGTTAGCAGAGAGGAGGCTACGGTCGCCAGGCCGGCCGGGCGCTCGCACTGTGTTCTCCCTCCTCCTTCCTTCACTCACATTTGCAAGGGTTTAATGTGGGATCCTGCCATTCCCCCGTCCCCCGACCTAGGACAGTTATGTTTGTGTTGTTGTTGTCGTCGTATTGTGTGGTGTTTTCCTCATGAAATGGTGGTTGTGTAGATGCTCAGCAACTGTCTATGTGAAGTGTTCTTTGTGCAATTGCTCTTTGTAGAATTGTGTATGTGTGTGTGTGTGTGTGTGTGTGTGTTAAATGTTTAGGATTGTTTTATTAGGTTTTATTGGGCCAAGGCGTTTTTCCCCTCTCCCCGGGAAGTGGCCTTTTCAGTGATTTTTTTATTGATTAGTCCCTTTGATCAAGAGTTCTTGTCCTCTGCGGTGAGTCCATTGCATTGTCTCCGCCCGTACCGGAAATGGATGAAGAAGTCTGCACCCTAAAGTTCCCGCCAAAAGTTCTTTATGAAGCCATTGACTCCTGTCTTTTGGTGCCGGAGCCACCGAAGCTGAGCTGTGCGTTGTGTGGCTGGGTGAATCCATGCTTAAGCCTTGACGTCTTTGGCCTTGTGCATTCCTCGTTTAGCCACATAAGATTCTCCTCTTCCTGATGTTATTTATTGAAATGGGCTATGTGCATGTGTTTGAAGGAGTTGTTGTGGATTTTTTTTTTCTTTCATTGTGTGAATGGAGGCGGTTGCGGGCAGGGAGGTCCAGCCCCGTGTTTTTTATTTTGTGTAGGTAGGTGAGGGAGGGTGTGTTTGTGTCTTTTGTGCGCTGTGTGTTGAATGTTTGTGTCATGTGTGGTGAAGTGTCATCTGTTAGGTACTGTGGTTCGGTATTTGCATCCTATTGAGGTACTTGTAAGTGAATTTACTTTCAGGAAACGTGAGCGTGTCCTTGTTTGTGGCTTCCCCACGCGAGGACCCATTTTGAGCCTGTGTTTATTTTGTCCTGTTTTCCACATGTAAGCAAGCTTGATGGTTAGATAGTGTTTTTGACGGCATTAAAGTCATGTAATGATTAGAGGTGATGCGTCGTTGCTCAGCTGGCATTGTCCTGTCGAGAGAAGTGTGTAGTGTGCCGATGTTTGTGCAAGGCAGAATGGCACCGAACGCTGAGAACCAATGGTGGTGGTGATGCCATGCTTATGTGTTTAGATTGTGTTGAGCAAAAGGGTGTTTTAGTGAACATGTTTGTTGAGTTCAATGCTATTTTTGTGTTTTTGGACGTGTATGTTTTCCAGGGAGAATCGCCAAGTTGTGTCCTTCCGTGGTTTGGTGTGTGTGAGAAGAATGAAGAAGGTCCGTGTCGAATTTGTACGGCGGAGAGGAAGAGCTTTTGGCAGTCGTTTGTGTAGCGCGTGTTTTTCTTGTTTGCGTTGTGTGCATCAGTTTTTGGCCTGAGGTGGGACGCGTGTGTCACGGTTTTGAGTGTGTGTTGATTATTACCCCATTAGGTATTTCCCTCGTGCTTTTTTTTAAGACGTCTTGCAGCCTAGTCAGAAGAATGTATCCATAGTGACATTGCATTTGTTCTTTTCTTAATTGTGAAAGATGGTATTTTTGCAAGTGTTTGAGGGTTGTTATGTGGTTTCCCTGTTGTTGTATAAGATGGCCAGGATGGTTTGAATTTTGAAAGAAGGTGCCATTTCGTTGTACGTTGATAGGTTTTTCATTAGTTGTGAGGCACAGGAGATTGACCACCAAAATAGGTTGAAGTAAAGTGTATTTACCAGTGAGGAGCCGTGCTCTTGAGTAGTTAGAGAAATTGGAATTGAAGGATCTTGTAGAGTAGAAAGGAGCCAACCAGGCTATCTCCCCCAGTGGACGTGGAGAGAATGGATGCGTGACGTGTGTGGGGAGTGTTTTTGAGGGGAGAAAGAGGAAAGGGTTGGACCTAGGGTTGAACAGGAAGTGGTGGGCGTGTTCCAGGGCAGTTCAGCATATGCTGATTGATGGCTGAATGTATTTGGGATGTGTCTGGGCTATGCCAGACATGTCCTAAATGCCAGTCACGTCCTAACTGCGGCCCCCCGTTTGCAGAGGGGATTATGTCACAGTTCGTTGCCCATGTGGTTCCTGTTCCCCGGATGGTTCGCTTATTTTTTTGCATATTTTGAAATTTGTGTCTCGCAGTACTCTAGTGTCTGATTGATGTCTTGTATGGTCATGGAGCGTGCTTGAAATGTGTCTGTGTGCCGCTTTCTTGTTTACGTATTGTAGCCGTAGATGTTATTTCTAGTCCTTTATTAACATTGTCACGTTAGTTATAGAATACGTGTTTTGTTTGTCGTTTAAATAAAAATTGATTTCGTTGTTGTCGTCCTTAAATCTGCCAGAAGTTCCTTATTGAGTATTTTCTTTTCTGAGAAACGGCGTGCTTTTTAGAGTTTTTCCCCATGAATGAAGCACATGTGATAAACGCTGTAATAGTTTAGCAGCTATTGATGTAGTCGTTAGCATTATTTTTTAGCAACAGGTCAGTCTGAAATGTTGTGTGTCGGTGACTGTTACTTCATTGCGGAATTTTTTTTATTTTATTTTATTTTATTATCTAGGAAAGGAAACCGAGCATAATGTCCTTTTCCTTGTTCGTTACAGTCTCCCGAGTTCTCTCAGTGGTTTTGTATGGTTTCTTTGTTTTAGGAGCGTGATAGAGGGAAGGGGATATTGTGGTGTGCACATAGTCACCGTGCACGGTGGAGGATGTGTAATGTTTTTTTTCTGTTGAAGTAGTGAGCGATGTCCACGGGTGTATGAAAGTAAGGTGTTTAGATTTGATTATTTTTTTGTCATGGAGTGTGTTTGTATGTCCTGGATGTTGTGTTCTGGAAGTGTGAAGATGTTACCTTTTGAGCAGATGCGTGTGATAAAGCGAGTGCCACTGTTGATTGTTTTATCGTGTGTGCACGTGATCCATCGTTTGGATTTCAGGACATGTTCCTTGCCCGTTTCGGAAATGTATTGTAGTCCATGTTTTTTGCCCGTGTTGGCAATGATTTTTTCTCTCGTTAGCTGCTATGCAATGTTTTTAGAAGTATTGAGTGTGTATCACATCACGGGTGTTCCTGGCGGTTTCCCTGGTGTCTGCATAGTTTGTGATTAGTTGAGTTTGTCATGGATTTATTAATTTTTTGGGCCTTTTTTTTGAACTCTTTTGTGAAAGTGAATGTGTATTTTTTGCAGAGCACCTGTTAATTTTTAGACATTCATTCCGAGAGTGCTGCATGCCTATAGCATTTGTGTGGTTTATGAATCAGTAGCCGTGTCTTTTGTTTCCCCTGTGAAGGCTCCATCGGCGGATGAGGTGCCATGTTTCTGTGTGGAGCGTGAACCCTAGCCCTGTTTGTGTGTATGTGCGTAGTACGTCCATGATCGTAGGAAAGCATGGTGATATTGTTGATGTCTTCGTTGTTCTTATTTCATGTCACCTCTGTTTTCTCTCCCTCAGAAGTGCCACTTGCTCCCAATAAAGGATGGCCATCCATCTTCCCGGACAAGTGAGCGTGGTGGGACATGGCTCGTTTTGTGCAAGGCCCGTGTAGTGATTGTGTGAAGCCTGAAAAAAATGAAGCTGCAGGTTGTCCATGGAAAAGGATTGTTCGTAGCAGCGTTAAGGTAATGGTAAGTGTTGTTGTATTCCGATATCTTGTGTTGTGGCACGTGTTTGTGTCTAAATTTCAGGAGTTAGTTTTAGATTTTTGAAGCGTTGGATGGGGATGGCCACGGGAAGGGGTCCCGTGCGCATTTTTAAATTGTGACCGTCGCAGCCACCGAATGGTGCCTCCGAGAGAAAGAGAAATCATATTTACGTATGATGTGTCATCAGTCCTTTTTTTTTCTTCCCCCCCCAATGGTTCTTGTATTAATGATGGTTGTACTTGGCCATGTATCCTCCACGACCGTTGTCCATGTTTGCCAGTATCGTGGATTTCAACGTTGCAGATTTAAGTTATTTTCAAGCAATTTTTTTTTGTACGTTCATGTGTTTGTGTTTTCCGTCTCTTTCATTCAGGTTTGTATTTTAAAAATGTTTTTGATGCATTTTTAAGAAAGTTTTTGAAAAGATACACGTGTGTAATGTATCTCTGTATTTTTTATTTATTTAAATTTCCATGGGATTGTGGAATGATATTTTCAGAAGCCACTGTTGACTTTTGGAGCACTTGTGGAAGTTTATGGTTGATATAGTTATTGATGCAATGTCTTGCAGATGGAGAGATTTCCGTGGACGGAGGAACAGCGGTAGCATCAGGACGAGGAAGGTTTAGGCCGCGTACCTGCGGTCTCCGACGCTTAGGCAACGTCCCTGAGTATCCACGTGACCCCCGGCTTTGTATGCGGCCTCCGCTCCCTTCAAGGCTGCAATTGTTGATCATAGGATGAGCACAAGGTAACGTCAGAGTGTGTATGTCCATGAGCCCTGATATTCCTTCTAAAACACATCCCCGAGGCATGCCATTTTCGTCCGCCACGTTGTGCCATGTATGTCGACATGGGCAGGTTAAGTCATGTGAGGTTTTCATGTAAAGAAATGTTGATGCAAAGCAAGTTTAAGTAACCATCTTTTTAAAATTGTATTTTGAATGTATGTAGTATGTAATGTATGTCCCAAAGTGGCTATGGTTTTTCAGCGGCTATGCTTACTAGCATTGCTTGTGTGTGGTCATGTTCGAATGTCCTTTTTGAAGGTGTTCTGCTGAGCTTCTGTACGTGTTCTAGTGGGCACTTGAGGCCACGGCCCCGCACTTGCCCACGCCCGTTGCAATCGTGAGGAGCATTCCGTTTTCCCGCGTGTGTTGTTTTTTAGAAATGTGTGAATGCAGCCGTGTATGGAATTATCGTTTGGTGGGTAGGTGGCAGGGTCGTTGAGTTTGTTTTCAGCCACAGTGATTTAAGGTTTTAAGTGTTGACAGTGCAGGAGACGGATAGCTGTGAGAGGGCGTGGACTACGGTATGTGAGATTGGAATAGTGTTTCCCTGCAGCATGCTGTAAGCCATATGTGTACTGGCTTGGGATTTTGTTATTTTTTCACGTATTGGTGTCAGGTATGCCAGTATGCACTGTGTGGCATAAGCGTGCAGCCTGCTGTTGGCCTTCTGTGCCCCTGAGTATTGTAATTGCAAGTTATCTTACCACAGAGTGCACTTGATCTCCTGAGGGATGTAATTGAACGATACTCTGCATAGGCCATTTATTCCACAAGTTTGAGTTTTATGCGCAGCACCAGCTCGCTGCAGTACTGTGGCTGGCAATAGCCTTCCCACCCTTTCATTTTTTTCATTTTTGCACCTTTGTTGGCCTCACTGTGTTCCCTTAAAGGTTTTATTTTTATTTCCCCATGTGAAATATATATGTGCATTAAAAAAAATGTGTTATTGATTTTTTATAAAGAGGAAGAGTTAGGAATCGATAGTTAGAAACATGGAGCAGGTTCCTCTTGCACACCCCCTACCGGTGATGTTCCCGCAAGCAATGTACATGCCCCTGAGCGGAATTGAACCTGGGACCCTTCAGTCCCCAGGCTGACGCCCTATCTACCGATCTAAAGCGGTTTCTGCTAGATGTGCATTTTCTGAGCAGCATTTATTGTCCCTGGGAATCCCTGTGCCATCCACGTATGTCCACACCCCTCCTCGTTGCACGGTTCATCATCTTTAAGTTTAATGTATAGTATGTGGATTGTCAGGTGCAGAGTTTTTGAATAAGCGCTCACCTGGATACCTCCTTTCGATTGTGTGCCTATTGTGCCAGCAACCCGTGTTTGTACTGCCCCTTTCCCCACCTTATTCCATCTGTATCAGACCCTTGCTTGTTCACCAAGAGGTTCTATCTTATCGGTTGTTGTTCCGCAGCAAGTGCTCATTAGAGTCAAAGGTGGTGTTTACGCTTGTGTATGGTGTAATTCCCTAGTTTGATATTCACATTCCCTGGCTGATGATTGTTTTTCTGTATCGCCATGTCACAAATGCCTGTCCGTAGCAACTCTGGGAGCCTGTCCAGGTTATGTTTATTTCATGTGGTTATTTTTTCCAACTGCCTGTCACATAACGTGCAGTCACAGTTTGGTGGCCCCCGTTCCCGACTGCATTATCCTGTGCAGCACAGCCTGACGGTGACTAACCTGTGTTGTCGTGGTGGGGAGGTCCCCGAAGATGTGCAATAAAAAAGGCCCCGGGATGTGTATTTGGTCGTGTGGGTGTGCCGTGTAGCTTGGGAACCAAAGCCCTCCGTCTCCCCGACCGGTAGCTGATGTCTCTGTCCAGTAACTGAAGGATGCCATCCCCGTTACCATTGTTTTCACTGCAGCCTATCAGCGTGCGGTCAAGCGTCCCTATGTGTACTTTTACAAAGGTGCGTTGTCCAGCTCGCAATGTTCCAGGGCCGGTTTTTCCAAAAAGTAGCGCTCCTTTGCTCACCTCCTTGTGGTGCTGCCCTCACAGCAAGGCCCACATGTGAAAGCCATCCTAGAATCGTTTTTGTTGTGTGCTGACTCATGCACGTCCAGCTCTAGTGTCTGGGAAATGCAGTAGATAGTGACCTGTATCCACCCCTTTCCTGCTGGACAGTGGTTACTACTATAGCGTGCGTGTCCAAATGTGGGCCCGTTGTGAATCTGCTAAAGGGACAGTCATCATTCATTCAGTACATTTTAGGAGAAAGGGTTTGACATCGAGCGCCCAGGTTGTGTTTCCCTTCCCACATGGAACACATAGGTTACTGTGATCGGTGCATTATTCCTGTTGCTGTCACAACCCATCCTTCCGTACCACTCAATCCCTTGATGTGTTAAATATAGCGATGCAGTCATGGAGGGTTTCACCTTCTGTGTCTGAATTTTCAAGCCTAGAAACCATGCAGCTGTTATGGTATTGTAAGTCCTTTGGTTGGTGCAGCCAAGTAATTTCAGACCACTCTTGTCAGTCTATGGTGTTAATTATTGGATCCTGAGGTGTCCGGTCTTAGTTTCGACTTTTTCTCATGGGGATGTGCACTACGTATGGGCCATGTATCCCAGTACTTGGAGTTAGATGACCTTGTGTCGTTATATGTGAGTTTGCTGGTAGCAGTACCCTTGTTGGCCTCATCTAGGTCCCTAAAGGGCTGCTGCTTTGCCCGCCAAAAGTTGTCTGCGATATATTTGTATATGTGCATGAGCTGACGAACCATTGAATCCCTGTGCCACGTGTGCCCATATCATCCCTGTTCCTCGGTCCTATTGCTCTGAGCTGTTGGGGTGCTGCAATGTGGTGTGGATTAGTTGAGAAAAGGCCAAGTGCAGGCTACCATCCTGTGGATGTGGTGGTAGGCACCCCTTGCATATCTAGTGCCCCTTTTCCTAATTGAGTCCATGGTACTCTGTCCTGCTCACTAACAGGTTATTTGTTTTGCTGGGGAGCAGTCAGTACTCATCGGCCGAAAGACGATATGTGCCCTTGTAGGTGTCTGCATTTACCATGGTTATATTGCCACCACGGTCATGTGGTAGTAACCCCAGGAGATCCTCCAGCGTGTCTATTCTATGTAGTCATGGTACCTCCTACCCACAATGTGCATCTACAGAATTGTATTCGCGGCCCCCCCGCCCCCTCCCCCCTTTCTGCATCATCCTGGGTGGATAGCACAGCCTGGCTGTGGCTGATCTGTATCCTCATGGGGGAAGTCAATCTCTGTAATTTGTCTTGCCAAATCCCCCCCTGTTCCTTGGTCACATGTGTTTAAGCTCTTGTGGTGCTGTGGAGTATTTGTAAAAGGGTTCAGTTGTTACTTCAAACGTGTGGATGTCCTGTTAGCCCCCCATCCCTGCATTTGTACTGGCCCTTTCCCTAATTGACTCCATCAGTTACCAGTTATTTGCTATTTTTCTGGGGAGCAGTGTGTACTCATTATGTCAGAGATGGTGTGTGCCCTTGTGGATGGCATTTCCTAGGGTTAAGTATCCGTATACTGTGGATGCTCATTGTCATTTGTAATGGGATATCATGGTTGTCAGCAGTAAGCCCAGGAGCCCCTCCATGCTATTGGTTTATTGTATGTATGCTGTGTAGTCATGCTGTTTATTGCATGCAGTTAGTTATGCTTACTCCCCCCCACAATGTATACTCGACAAGTTTAGTAGGATCCCCCTCCCCCCGCATCAGCCTGGGTTGCACAGCCGGTGGTGGGTGACCTGTATCCACACAGGGGGAGGTGCACCAGGCTGTGAATCTGGCAGGCCTTGGGTAAGTGTATTTTGTGACCTGGCCGTGGTACCTAGTGTGGGAACCAAAGTCCTGTGCCTCCCTAGGCATGATGGATAGCTGTTGTAGCTATCCAGTATTTGAATCATGGCATGACTTTCCATTTTCACTTCAGCCTATCAGTGTGCGGTGAACAGAGCATGTCGTTTGACCAGCAATGCAGGAGTCTGCGTCCGTCCCAATGTGTCAGAGGTTACTTTTCCAAAAGTAGTGGCTCTTTCCACCCCTTGTGGCGCTGCCCTCACAGAAAGGCCACCATGTCTGAGCACTTGCAGAATCCTGGTTTTATTGTGATTCCTCATTCACGTCCAGTATTGGTGTCACATACATTCCCAACTCCAGCGTTCCTGCCCGTGTAGTCCTTTTCAAAAGCGGGGCTCCCTGTAAAAGACCACTCGCACTCGTGCCATTTGAATGCATGAGTCGCAACGCCAAAGTCCAGGGTGCCCACCCTGGTTCATCGTCCCCATCCCCGGGACAATGTTTTCCACCAAACTGTCTCCCTCAGGTTTCTGCCGTCACTGCTCCCCTTAGTGCACTTGCTGCTTGCACCCACCTCATGGACTTTTATGCCACGTCAGTGTGTGGCCACATGCCTGTTTCTCAATTTGAAGAGCACCCTTGCCTGGAATAAACATTGGACAAGGTGTGTGGATTTAGATTTTGTCCAGTTTTGTGTTTTCCCTCGTCGTCCCACAGTCGTCCTGAAGGTTTGTGTCGCTAAGAGGCACGCTTTGCAGTGTTCCTGGTTCGTGTTCCACGGTGCCCTCCCCACCATTGTTTTTGTTATCTCCGTCAGCCTTGTTCCACTCTTTTCATGTTTCCCTTTGTTCGCAATGATGGTGTTTCCCATGGATGCCATAGTCTTCCCACCCCATGGATGGAGACAGGTACATATGAGTGGCATCTCCACCCCATGGATGGAGACAGGTACATATGAGTGGCATCTGTGCTTGTGAATTCTCTCATTACAGTGGTCCCGCTTGCTCTGTTTTAATGAGTGTTTTGTGTGTTCAGCAGATACACAACCCCATCTGTTTCTGTGAGGACCGCCCTGCTTTTTAGCTCAGTTGTCCTAGATATTCGTTCTGTCTGGCATGCATGCCAGCTCATTGATTCTGCCTGCTAGTGTCTGGCATGCATGCCAGCTCATTGTTTCTGCCTGCTACCGTCTGGCACGTTTGCCAGCTCATTGATTCTGCCTGCTAGTGTCTGGCACGTTTGCCAGCTCATTGTTTCTGCCTGCTACCGTCTGGCATGCATGCCAGCTCATTGTTTCTGCCTGCTACCGTCTGGCACGTTTGCCAGCTCATTGATTCTGCCTGCTACCGTCTGGCACATTTGCCAGCTCATTGATTCTGCCTGCTACCGTCTGGCACGTTTGCCAGCTCATGGATTCTGCCTACTAGTGTCTGGCACATTTGCCAGCTCATGGATTCTGCCTACTAGTGTCTGGCACATTTGCCAGCTCATGGATTCTGCCTGCTAGTGTCTGGCATGCATGCCAGCTCATTGATTCTGCCTGCTACCATCTGGCACATTTGCCAGCTCATTTTTTCTGCCTGCTAGTGTCTGGCATGCATGCCAGCTCATTGATTCTGCCTGCTACCGTCTGGCACGTTTGCCAGCTCATTGATTCTGCCTGCTACCGTCTGGCCACATTTTGCCAGCTCATTGATTTGTACCTTACTAGTGTCTGGCACATTTGCCAGCTCATGGATTCTGCCTACTAGTGTCTGGCATGTATGCCAGCTCATGGATTCTGCCTACTAGTGTCTGGCATGCATGCCAGCTCATGGATTCTGCCTAAGTAGTGTCTGGCACGTTGTGCCAGCTCATGGATTTCTGCGTGCTAGTGTTATGGCACGTTTGCCCAGCTCATTGATTCTGCCTACTAGTGTCTGGCACATTTGCCAGCTCATTGATTCTGCCTGCTAGTGTCTGGCATGCATGCCAGCTCATTGATTCTGTCTACTAGTGTCTGGCACGTTTGCCAGCTCATGGATTCTGCCTACTAGTGTCTGGCACGTTTGCCAGCTCATTGATTCTGCCCGTTACCGTCTGGCACCTTTGCCAGTTCGTTGAATCGGCCTGCTTCCGTCTGGCACCTTTGCCAGCTCATTATATGTTGGCTGTATCCACCCACCCATACCTAGTTATTCAGCCAGCCAGGCAGGTAGGCAGGCAGGCACGCACCCATTGTACCCCACCCCACCCAGTCACCCACCTTTGCAACGTCCCTCGGCCCCCATTGTCTGAAATTGAATATTTTTTTCTGTGGTTTCCCTTCCAGTGGCCATCCTGCCACGCACGGCGTTTCCCTCCCATGTGTCATGGTCGGAGTCGCTCACGTAGGAAGAAATCATGGACACTGACAGGGCGGTGGGGTCGGGGTCACGGGGACAGAAGGGTAGCTGTGGCGCAAAATGTGATGGGGTTACGGGAGGTCCACGTAGGGTAAGGGTGTTGGGGGG